>NW_027501995.1:0-17251 GCF_021521415.1 Bidens hawaiensis | reverse complement strand
ATTTTCAAAACTAATACCAACTATTGGTCATACGTCTAGGCTCATATGGTCGGGTGTAACAACATGTGTTGTTGATAAAAATATATTTTATACGCATTTGCAGGTTATCAGCTTGGTTGTTTAGCAAGATGAAGATCAAGTAGAGATGCCCTTTTAGGATACAAACTTAATTGATCATTGTTGTAATTTCTTTACACTTGATGTACTTAACTGTAATTGTTTTATTTAAATAAATTAAATAGATATTGTTATTTATCAATTTGCATGATAGTGCCGTAAGAGCTGTGAGCAATCAGCTCACGCCCCGACATTTCCGCCTTAGGTTGGTGGTGGTGGACGGTGGTGGTGGGTGGTGGCGGCGGACAGTGAGTGGTGGTGGGTGGTGGTGTTGGACATTGGGTGTTGGTAGGATGTTAAGAAGTGTGAAGAAGTTTGAAGAAGTGTGAAAATGGTAGATATTAGCTTATTTTTAAGACTATAAAAGAAGTTTTCAGATCTTTTTTTTAACAAACCGTCTTCAAAGGATTATGTCTGAGCGCCCGTAGACATAAGCCTCTTGCAGATGTTTGAAGCAAAAACAAACACAGCCTTTATGATAGAAAGCATCCTTTATGTTCAAAAAACCTTACGTGGTTCGTCCTTTTCATTAACGAGGGTTAGTTTTTTTTGTTGAATCCAGTCATGTGCACCTTATGTGAGGGCAATTTAGTCTTTTTACCCCCCCCCCCCACCACGGGGGCTATTTGTATAATTGACTTAAATTTTGGTCTTTGAATAAATAAAAGTTTTTCTCTTTTTAACCTCATTTTCTTCCCCAAATAATCATAACTCACCATCAACACCACAACCAAACACCAGCCACCACCCATCATCATCATCATCATCATCATCATCATCATCATCTCAGAAACACATAATAATAATAATAATAATAATAATAATAATAATAATAATAATAACTAAACCCCATTACCTGTTTATGAATAAGATCACCACCAAGTGAGTAAATCAACAAATACCCACAAGACGTCCCAATATCAATAACCCGTATATCATCAAACACCAGCCACTCAAGTGCAGACACATATTCCGCTTCAATTGGGGACAAATTGGGTCGGATCTTGACCAAGAAATTAGCATGAGCAGAAGTGTGAGACCACTCGAGAACAAGGAGGAAGTAACAGTTGGCGATTGCGAGTGAGTGAGTGCCGAGTGCGCAAATGAGATTGTGGTAGATCTATGGTTTCTAAGATGATGATGATGATGACGGGTGGTGGCTGGTGTTTGGTTGTGGTGTTGATGGTGGATTATGATTATTTGGGAACGAAGATGAGGGTTAAAAAGAGAAACTTTTATTTACAAAAAATTTAAGTCAATTACACAAATGACCCCCAATGGGCTAAAAAGACTAAATTGCCCTCACATGATGTGCACATGACTGGATTTAACAAGAAAAACTAACCCTCGTTAGTGAAAAGGACGAAGCGTGCAAGGTTTTTTTGAACAAAAAGGATGTTTTCTATCATTAAGTTTGCTAAAGGACAACCACTGAAAAACGTAAAAACATAAAGGACGAGTTTTGCCATATTATCTAATTTTTGTGTTAATAGGATGAAAACATGGCAACAAAACCCTTGACGAAGACAATAAAGGTTTCTTACCGTGAGGATATGGTAAAATTTCCACTACCCATTTCGTCGGTATAACATACTTACGGGAGGAGATGATAAAGAGATTCAAGATGTTAAATCAGTAAGCGTTTCAAATTAAATATAAAGGCCGCAAAGGTAACCTTCCAATATCGAGTGACGATGACCTTCGGGCTTGCATAGCATGTTCGGGCTCACATACAATCAAAATGCAATTCGTATTAGTAGCATGAGAAAAATATTCCATTTCTCTTTTATAATTTCATGTCTGGCATATATAGTATTGTACTATTTTTATTTTTACTGTTGTATAAGTATTTTAAATCAAAAGTTTATTTCTACTTGTGTTTATCTTGTTAAGTGTTAACGTATTCAAACTTGACTTAAAGTTTATTTTTCGTTCGTTGTTAGCTCTATTGTACTTTTAGTGGATCTTTTTCTATCTAAATTATGCGCGCAATGTCTTATGTGTATGTCTCAAAAGGGCACACACAAACACGTTAATAGTAGATGAACATGTACGAGAAAAGAATGTCAGATGATAATCTTAAACTCACAATTTGAAATTTTCTTTTTTGTACTGCGTTAGTTTGCATATTAATCAATAAATTAACTTGTTTAAACTTAGCGGATGAAAATGTTTTAACTCACAATTTGAAATTTGCTTTCCATTACTTGGACTTTTAAACTATGTGAACCCTCATTTTAGAACCTTTTGGATGGTGTATAATCATGAACCAGTCAATAATATAATTTGTTTGTAAATCTAATGGATGATAAATGATGCAAGTCATAAATTTGAAATTTGCTTTCCATTAACCTGGGCCCTCAAAATATTTGACCCCTTAATTAAGAACTTTTTGGAATTTAATAAACACGAACCTAGTTCAAAGATAGAATAACTGCCACATAGTTGAATTCATAGTCCCTTATAGATCTCATAGCTGGTACAAATGGCGTACTCAACAATATATCCTTCTTTGTGCCCTTCATTGCTTTAGCGAGGATTGGAAGAAGGGTCGAGTGCAATACCTGTGTAACCTTGTCAATAATGGCATTCCAAACCACGAGTTCCGGATTGAGCTCTTCCTCATAATACTCAGCAGATAGAGTCTTACTGCTTTCATTCACAGTGTTATCGTTCACCTCTTCCGTAAGTCCTTAGCTGACTGGCGGTCTGCCAAGATGTCCAGTGTGACTTTCATGCTTACCACCTCTTGCACCAACCATTCTCACAATCCTAATAGAAAACACCAAAGTCTGTTAAATAGTAATAATAGTAGACAGTTGTAGTTAACTATTAACATCAATATATGTGCGCACCTTAAAACACTTCCAGTTATAACCACATTTGTGCTTGACGTCTAAAGCTATCATGCAAGACATATTACCAAATAACTTACCATTGTTTGCATTTCAGTATTGTGAAGTTAATTAACTATCAACATCTCTCTTTTTTTGTTTCCCTATCCCCCCCCCCCCCCTTCTCCCTCCTCCCATATAATTAATCAAACTTTATTCCTTTAAATTCTCGTTGTTCCCTTAGGGCCCACTTTGCCAAATAGAATGGGTGACGTTGCGAGGTTGGCCATGAGTTTTACCTCGTATTAGGCCGTTCTTACACACATGGAACATACTTACTTCGGAGAAAACTCGTTGCCAATTGAATTGATGATTACACCATTTATAAAAAGTCCAAAAAAATTACCAACTTATTAAGGTCCAATCGCCTACATGCCCATTTTTTAATAGAAGTTATGTTATGCTCTATATATAATTTTACTAGGACAAATTTATCACCATAGAGAATCCTTAAACCATAAACACGTTGAATTATAGCTATAGAGGTAGGGTACCAAAAAGATCCAGATACCCTTCAGTGCTACCCGCGGGTTAACCAGAAGTCCCTCATAAGGCACCCGCGGGACATATGAACCATCCGCATAAATCATCTAAGGGAGAAACATTCCCGCAAGGCATGCGGAAGCATCCTGGCACCCTCAAAGGACATCCGCAAGAAGGAATATCCTTCCGCGTAAATGACCACGAGGTAATGCTCCGGGACAGCTGTCAATAACTAATTATCTTCTAGAAGACTTTCCAAGATGCTTTCTTGAGCAATACGTGATTCCTCAGCTAATCAGAGAAGGACACCTGCAAGGCTGTTATAACCGTGCACATGGCCAGGCGGTGTATTCCACCCTATCAGATAAAGACGTGTGTCCAGGTTGTTATACATGCACATGCAGCGTATAGACTGAGCCTATCACATGAGGACACGTGTCCAGACGGTTATTCGAGCATCTTCTAAAGGGACAGCTGGCCCAATCACTTCCCCACACCCTTCGGCTATAAATACCCTCTCAATCATCATGAGTTATTCATTCACTCCCATTGTACTATCACTATTTACTTAAGTGCATTATCATCATCAGAACTGTACTTATTCTCACGCCGGAGGGTGGTTACGGGAAGACCCCCCTCTTATCCTTCCCGTAACGAGCTCACGGTGTCTGTTTTTCAGATCTTCATCACTGGACTTTGGGCAATTGAGTTCATATCGTATCGGCTGATAACCGTATCCTAACCTGTTGATTCATCGGATCTAGGACCCATTAGTGGGGAGGAGGTCCGTGTTTCTTCAGAATTTACGATATGAATCAGTTACCTAAAGGGCCGACGGAGAGCCAGACACAGCCTTCACGAGGTCTCAACCTTGAAACATGTGAAGGAGCAACATCTGTGTTTGCTCGAATTTCAACTCCTGTCACAAGACCAATGCCGTCAACACTGGAGGATTTTCCTTGGGTGGTTCGACAGCTCAGGGTTTGTTTGCTCAACAAGAAGGTGTTACTCCAGTAGACACCGGAAATGTTGTTACACCCAACTACCGATTTAGGGCGCGTTACAGCTCCAAGAGGTTCCGATCTCGGAGAACTGGACCGAATTATGAGAGATGCTAATCGAACTCACTCAGAGTTAGGCCTGGGTGAAAATTCCGGCGACTCTGCTCCAAGGAGAGTTCGGCAGCATAACTCTAGATTGGGAGGACTCTTATCTCCAGATGAATGGCTCCGCATTCAACAAGAAAGTCTTGTTGTTGAGTACGAACGTAGGGTACGAAATGAGCGTTTTCATGCTCGTATCCTGGCGTACGATGACTCTCCCAGGAGATCAGTTTCCCCACCCATACGGGAAAGTCACATTCAATATAGCCAACCACCAGAACAAAACCTAGGTGAGATCCGGAGGTTACGTCCTCGTCCCCGCATAGATATGCGGGTACCATCCTATGAAGACGAACTAGATGGACATGATTCAACCTATCACCCAGACAGTAGTTATTATAGCGGGGATAGCCGTCTCCCTTCATACAGAGAGGCTAGTTACCCGCGACTGGTTGTCCGCCATGCGGAATACTATAGTAGTGCTGAACATGATTTTCTTAAACCATACCGTCCGGAATCTTTCGCAGAAAAATCGAAGTTCATTCCAGCCATCGCGACAGCTCCATTCCCGATAAACGCAAAAATTCCAACATCTGTTGGAACATATAGTGGAATGACGGATCCTAGTGATCATTTGCTGAGGTTTGAGGCAGTTGGAGGAGTCAGTGGTTGGACTCTTCCATATTGGCGCCACATGTTTGCACTAACATTCACTGGAGCGGCGCGAGAATGGTTTGAGAAATTACCATGTGGACAGATTAAAAGTTGGAAGGATTTTGTAACAAAATTCTCCCAACATTTCAGCCAACAAAGAAAGCATACACGCGATCCTTCGGAAATATTGGATGTTGAAAGGCGAAATAATGAATCCATTGAGGACTTCATTACTCGTTTTAATAACGAGAGCCTTAACATCGGGGGGGGGTTAGTGAAGATATGCTGCGGGGAGCATTCCGCAAAAATGTCCATAGAGATGCCTTGATCCGCACACTAACTGGAAAGGACGGAATGCCCAAGTCTTGGGATGAAATCATGACAGCAGCTAAGTTGTTTGCAAGAACTGAAAAAAACATTGGGGTCCAGGAGCCAGAAGCAATTACCAAGGTCGAGTTTCAGACTCCAAGACCAAATAGACAAGCTAAAGGAACCATCTGGTCAAGGTTGCAACCGACCACAGAACAACCAAAGCAGTTTGATGCGAGATCTTTGATTGGCAACAAGAACAAGCTTAACTTTCCAGCACGATCGTCCAACAGCAGTTGGACGCAGCTGTCAAAAACTCCTTTAGAAATCCTCACAACTGAGAATTTGACCTTCCGGAAACCATAACCATTACCGAGGAAGTCATTCCTCGATAATAAGAAACATTGCACGTATCACAATGACATAGGGCACAACACGAACGAATGTGTAACCCTAAGGAATGAAATCGAGGCAGCTGTAAAGAACGGAAAGTTGGATCATCAGGTCAAAAGTGTAACACCAGAGACTGGTAAACCTCCGGCAAAGGATAACCAGGGCCCGGCCAAAAGGCAAATAAAAGATTTGAACGTCCACATGATTCAGGGAGGACAAAATATCAGTAGTAAGAGGAAAGAGTTTGCGGATGAGGAATGAGAAGAATGAGCCAGTCATTTTTCCACGTATCAAGGGAGGACCGTGCAATAAGAATCCTTTGATAATTACTTCTTTGTTCGGACATTATCGGTCGCAATATGTGTTCTTTGACACTGGCAGTACATCTGACATTATGTACGAACAGTGCTTTGAACAGCTCGAGGAAGATGATAAAGAAAGATTACGACCTATTCATGATCCTGTCTCTGGGTTTGGTGGGGAAATAATGCACCCGCGGGGTGTCTTTACATTCCCGGTCACACTTAGTGACGGGGTCCACTCAAGAACTGAGGAAGTCGAATTTTTAGTCTTACCGGCACTCCAAACATGGCATTATTCTTGGACGAGAAGCAATTGGTGACTTCAATGCTTATCCGTCCACAGCTCACGGGGCAGTAGGGGTACCGACCCACACCGGCATAGCAATAATTCATGTCAACCGTCATTGCTTCACAACGGACAGTTCAAAACCAAGCAAGATCCCAAAACAAACCCAGAGAACTGAACCAGAGAAATGGGTTCTTGATAAGAAATTTCCTGACCAAACTGTGATAATTGGTATGGCTATTTCTGAGATCGTCTAAACCTTTTTGAAGCAATTGTTGACCAAAAATATAGACATTTTCGCATGGCAGCCCGCGGACATGACCGGTCTCCCGCGGAGCATTTCGAAGCACAAATTAAAGGTGAATCCGTTGATCACCCCGATAGTGCAAAAGAAACGAAATATGGGCCCGGAACAAACAAAGGCCAAGAACGAGCAGGTACAAGATCTTCTCCATGCCGGTATCATACGAGAAATCAAATATCAAACGTGGTTAGCCAACCCGGTAATGGTCCTGAAAAGCAACGGAACGTAGAGGATGTGTATAGATTACAAAGATGTAAACAAGGCATGTCCAAAAGATTGTTACCCACTTCCAGAGATCGATTTAAAAGTAGATGTCGTGGCTCCATTCAAATTCAAGTGCTTCCTCGATGCCTACAAAGGGTATCACCAGATTCATATGGCAGCTGGTGACGAGGACAAGACAGCATTCCGCACCGATCAAGGAACTTTCTGTTACAGAATGATGCCTTTCGGGTTAAAGAATGCGGGTGCCACATACCAAAGACAGATGGATCAGGCCTTCAAAGGTCAAATAAGTCAAAATCTCGAAGTCTATATGGATGATTTAGTGATCAAAAGCACCGAAGAGGATCAAATGTTGAGGGACACAAAGGAAACTTTCAAAACTTTGAGAAGCATTGATATGAAACTGAATCCAGTAAAGTGTTCCTTCGGGATGGAGAAAGGAAAGTTCCTCGAGGTAATCGTTACAGGCGCGGGTTTCAAGGCCAATCCAGACAAAGTTCAAGCAGTAGCCCGCATGTCATCTCCCGCATCCCTCAAAGAAGTCCAAACACTTAACGGTGGATTGGTAGCATTAAACAGGTTTCTGGCAAACCATGCTGCTAAATCTTACCCGTTCATCTCCACATTGAGAAACTGTCTTAAAAAGGCACAATTCAGATGGACTCCAGAAGCCGAACAATCATTCCATGAAGTCAAGAAGTGTTTAATGGAATTACCCACGCTAACAGCTTCACACGCGGGTGAACCATTAACACTATATTTGTCGGCGTCTGACATTTCCGTGGGGGCTGTCTTACTGACAGATAGGAAAAACGTTCAAACGCCGATCTATTATGTCAGTAGAACATTGTCAGACCCGGAAACAAGATACTCGATGTTGGAAAAGTTGGTCTTGGCATTAGTATACGCAGCCCGTCGGCTCCGCAGATATTTCCAGGGTCATCCCATCAATGTGTTAACTGGGTACAAGCTCAAGAACGTGTTGAGTAAACCCGAATTATCGGGGAGACTGGAAAAATGGGCCATCAAATTGGGTGACACTCGATAGAGTATAAACCAAGACCGGCAATCAAAGGGAAAGTGCTGGCGGACTTCGTCACAGAAGTCCCGCAGCACAAAGAACAAGAATGTCTAATCGAACAACAACCCCAAGCACCTCCGGAACAAGGGCAAGTTTGGTCATTGTTTACGGACGGAGCTTCAAGCAGCGAGGGATCAGGTGCAGGCTTAAGGCTAGTCAACCCTGAAGGGCATGAATTTACATACGCCATCAAGTTAGACTTTAAAAGTACTAACAGTGAGGCGGAATATGAAGCCTTCCTGGCAGGCCTACGGATAGCGAAAAAGCTTGGGGTGAAACATTTGGAAGCTCGGGTGGATTCAATGCTAATTGCGGGACATATTAATGGAACATACGAAGCCAAAAATAACGTCATGGCATCTTATCTATCACAAGCAAGGGTCTTGATCCGCCAGTTCTCTTCGTTCAGTGTTGTTCACATTAAGAAGAGTGAGAACAAATCGGCGGACACTCTTAGCAAGCTAGCTTCAACGAATTTTGAGCATTTTGCCAAAGATATTCGTGTGGAAGTTCTAGATCATCCATCCGTTCCACAAAACCAAGTCCTGATAATCCAAACAGGCGTTGAATTTTGGATGACGCCCATTAAAGCTTACTTATCTTCCGGAGCACTTCCAGCAGGAAAGGCTGAGGCTCGAAAGATCAAGCACAAAGCTTTGAATTACCAGATGACTGATGGCATTTTGTACCGGAAATCATTCCTTGGTCCGCTGTTACGTTGTGTAGACGCGGAAGACGCAAATTACCTAATTCGAGAAATTCACGAAGGTATTTGCGGGTTGCACGCGGGACCAAAAATGACAGTTGCGAAGATCATGAACGCAGGGTACTATTGGCCAGGCATGAATTTGGACGCTGTGCAAGAAATCAGGAAGTGTGATTCATGCTAGCGACACGCTCCCAACACCTTGCGTCCTAAAAATGAACTGATTCTGGTAACATCTACCTGGCCGTTCCAAAAATGGGCTATTGACATTATGGGACCTTTCCCAGAAGCCCCGGGACGAGTCAAATTCTTGATAGTGGCCATTGATTATTTCACCAAGTGGGTGGAAGCAAAACCGGTTGCCTCAATAATGGCTTCAAGCGTGAAAAATTCCTTTGGGAATTCATCATTTGTCGGTTTGGTCTCCCGCAAGAATTGGTAAGTGACAATGGGACCCAATTTGCTGACAGTAGACTACAGGAATGGTTGAAAGAACTTCAAGTCATTCAAGTTTTCACATCTGTAGCTCACCCACAAGCAAATGGTCAGGTCAAAAGGACCAACCGAACTATCAAAGAAGAGATCAAGGCAAGGTTAGGTACTAAACAGACGGGTTGGGTTGATGAATTGCCACATGTACTTTGGGCCTCCGCACCCAAAAGAACTCTAGTAATTCGGAGACGCCGTTTAGTCTAACCTATGGCACCAAAGCCATGATCCCGGCAGAAATCGGGATTCCATCCGCGAGGGTTCTGTTAATTGATGATAATGATCACGAACTCAGGATGAATCTCGATTTTTGAAGAAAGAAGAGAATTAGCATCGATCCGCGAGCACAATTATAAGCGACAGCTTCAGAAGTATTACAACTCGCGGGTCTAGATATGCGAATTCGATGCGGGAGATTTTGTATTCCGCAACAATGAGGCTTCCGGTCAGGAGCCTCCGGGCAAGTTAGCCCCAACTTGGGAGGGACCTTATAAAATCAAGCAAGTATTATCTAAAGGTGCCTACAAGTTGGAAAAGTTGGATTGGACTGAGATCCCTCGAACTTGGAACGCAGCCCAGTTGAAGAAATGCTATATATAGCAGTCCTATTTGTTCTTTTATTTTGGCATGCGTGCCCACTTAGACTAGCAAGTTATGTAATTTCCTTTATTGTAAGTAGGCTTATGCCCAATTTATGAAGAATCTTGCGCTAGTTTCATGTTATTTTGATAAGTTGTAACCTTTTATTGACAAAAACGAAGTTCTGGACAGACACTTATATTATAGTACATAAGACAAAGTGCACCGGAAGAAAACAAGACTTCTTATTAGTAGTCAAAAGAGATTACAAACAAAGGAAATATTTACAACAAAGGAAAGCATATATACATCTACGGGGCGACATTTTCGTCTTCCGCAGTATTATCGGCTTTCTTCTTCCTCCTCATCAAGATCCAATAGTTCTTTTAATTGCTCTATTTCATCTTCCTTGTCCGCAAGATCTAATATATGATCAGAAAGGGAAAACTTCAAAGTATCAAAATCTTTGGTTTTCTCAATAAGAATAGAAGCAGTGTCCTTGTCGGCAAGGACATACTCCTCTGGAAGCCGGCCCTCAGATCCAAATTTGTAACCTTCTTCTAAGCCCATATGTCGGTCTGCTTGCTCGGAAGCACGAAGGAGCACCACAATTCTCAAGATCGTCACTGTTCCGAACGTCAGTGATAACCTGTTAAGTCATATAAACATGTGTGAGCACATATAAGTCCGAATTACTTGTGTCAACCAAAAGATTTGATACCTTAGGGATTGCCGTCGTCAAAAGCCACTTCTTATCCGTCTGAGCCCGGATAAGGTCCATCTTGTGACCAGCACATTCCAGAGCTTGGTCTCGGTTCTTGGTGCTAAGGGCGGATAAGCGCTTCTCCTTAGCCGCTAAGTCAGCTTGAAGAGTCCTTATTAGCTCAGCTTGCTCATCCAGTTGTTTTTGGAGAGTAGCCTTAGCTTCCTCAGCGACAAGACGGTCAGCTTTCTCAGCTTCCATAGCTCGATGACTCTCCCGAGCTTCAGTTAACGCCTTGAGAGCTTCCTTTTTGGCGTCAAGTAACTTAAGCTCGGTTTCATCTAGCTCCCCATTCATAGCCAACCAATCCTGGCATATCTCTTGGTTGGTGGAAATAGTATTCGCCATATGATAGGAGTTTGAGTCTAATAGCTCCTGGCGAATGCGACGACGTTGTCGCTCCCTCTCGGCGGGAGGGAGACTTTCCTGCAGATATTCATGACATACGTCTGCGTCGCTCAACACTGAGTTCCGGCGTAGTGACCAGCGAGGATGGTGCAGAGCAGTATCCTCATCCACTTGAGACGAGGAAGCCTGCCCCCCCCCCATATTTAAACACACTAACCCCACCTTGATTTCGGAAATGGTGCTCATGATGGGGTGGAGATGTGTGGAGATGCTCGGACCCACCAACCTCTTTCTCCTTGATAGGAGAAGTATCCGATAAATTGATAGGACCTTGAACAGTGTTTAATGGTGAGGTTGGTGGAGTCGGAAGTTGTGCAGCAACTGAACTCTTGAAACCTGAAAAATTTCCAAAGTAAAACTTTTAAAGCCACCAAGAAGCAGTAGGTCCAAGCATAATCATGAAGGTTCATAACTTACCCTTGGAAATATCTTGGGTGGAAAGTTTTCGAAGGCGAGCCCCCAAGTCCAGAGCCTTGGCCTTCTCCTTCTTCTTCTTCTTCTTAGGTGCAGCATCGGAAGGCTGTGCTTTCCGCTTGCCAGCAGCCTTTGAAGCACCCGCATCCGCAACCTGAGGTTCACCCTCAACGGATTGAGGACCACCTTCCTCACCTGTTGTCGGGTCGGTGGTGGCCTTCGAATCTTGCTTGCGGGTCAAACCTATAGTCGAATGCGAAGGGTTAGTAGCACCACTTGATAACCCTCCTTCACAGAGTGACGACTCCTCACTGGATGAAAGAAGTACTATCACTCCGCTCGAAGTAACGGCAGTTATAGGGCGGGGTTGGGGAATACCTTCACACTTTGGGACAAACTCCTCACTTTGAGAAAACATTTCCTCGGAGACAACAGGCTCCGGAGTAAGTGTGGTGGAGAAAAGGAAGTTACTCAGCGTGCGCTCCAAAAAAGGCACGTCATGCTGTGTGATGGGGCGGCGTACCATCAGCCCCCCACCTTGTCCAACAGAGTAGAAAAAATTGCACCTTCACCTGCAATTGGTGAATGTTAAAATAAGAGAATGAAAAATCCGGATTGATACAAGTCAGAATTTACCTCCGTCAGTGTTCTTATAGTAGGACTCCAAAGTAGGAAACGGCCACAACCGACTCATTTTCACATAAACCATCGCCCCTTCGTGAATAGGGCGCATGGGTGTCGGTGTCTGGGTCAAAGTGTTAAACCACTTATGACCCTCGTACTCAATGACCGGGATCTCGGGAGCCGCGTCTTCCGATTTCCGTCGGGCCATTGTAAATGGAATGACGTCCTCTCGGATCCAAAAGAACTTGGATTTCCACCCGTGGATGCTCCGAATCCATTCGAAGCCAATGGAACCTTCCCGGTAGTGGCGAAACCATACCATCCGTCACAATACGTCATTTTATAAAAAATGACAAACATATTGACGGATGGGTCATAGTTATGGGATTGGCAACAGAATTCGAAGTGTCGAATTCTCAGCATCCCAAACGGGTGAATTTGAGATAAGTGAAGCCCATAAGCCTTCATAACCGACGGAACAAACTTCGTCACAGGTAACCAGAAGTTACCCGTAGTAAAATGATCAAGATAGACGGCAATCTTCTTTACCGGAGGCGCTGACAGCCAATGCCCCTTTCAACGGGCATTCGGCTTCCCATTCCGGTGGAAATCCGTATACATTTTTAACGTCTTGGAACTCCTTATCTTTAATGTCGCATCCGACTTCATGAATAGCAGGGGGATTTTTCTTCTGGCCTGCCATATGATCGAAAGAGAAAATCTGAAAGTGATATGATCGAAAGAAAATTCTCTGATATGATCGAAGGAGAAAATATGAAAGTGATAAGAATGGGTTGGAGACACCAAGGAACTATTTATATCCATCGCAATTAATGCGACCGTCTGATTGACAGAGGAAAGAGAAAATACGGACCAAGGGTTGATTGACACGTCATGCGGGAGATTCGAAAAAGCGTGACAGGCTGTATAAAGGCGTTCTACACATCTTGTCAGCACCGCTTAAAATTCTCTCTCCGCCACGTCACCAATACTATCCTACTTGCACCAATATTCAAAATTCAAAAAATCTCACAAAGATATTCTCTCATAAACAAGAACAGTGTTTACTGAACATAAAGTTCTTTCCATTAATATTCAAAAATGATTATTACAAAATATGGAAAAAATTACAAGTCCTAGCTCCTACATCTATCCTATGGATTAGGGACTGAGGTGCCTCCCGTAGCATTTTGGGAAGCATCCTCAGACTTGTCATCATCAGTTTCGTCATCCTCAGATTCATCATCTATATAGACCCGCAACTGCTTCATGCCATCTTCAGTCAAGGCAAATTCTGGAAGCATATGTTGCAGCGGGAAGATAAGGTCATCATATTCTTTGACCCGCATACCAAGCTCTTGCTCCGCATCAAGGCCATGAAGTGGATGGCTCTCAATAGATTGTCCGGATTGAGCAAATGCCAACCCTTCATTAAAGCATTTTACTCGGCCAACGCCTTCCGAAGCAGTTGTCAGATTCACGAAGCAGTCAGTAAGCTCCGTGCTCTTCTTGACATGACGGATGACCTAACAACAAAAACATAAGGAACATATTAGCAAGCAAAACTTGAAGTGCACAGATAAAATAACGTAGGGAAAACTCTTACGGAATCAAGTCCACGGTTGAGGAACCATTGCCTATCCCGTTCAGCACGCTCCGCCTAGCCACGAAGTTCCTTTAATTCGGCGGAGGTGCGGTTATCCGCTTCAGTTTGAGATTGCAGGAGGGAGTCATATGCATACTGCATTTCAGCAGCAGTTTTGTCCTTAAGTTCGGATTGCTCCCTCTGCAATCTTAGTTCAGCCTCGAGCTCTTGAATCCGAGCGCCTTGGAGAGACACTTCATCCTGTGCCTTCGCCAAATCGTCCTTCTTTCTTGGAGTTTCAGCCCGGGCAGCCTCAAGAGTAGCGTTAGACCTCTCGCAGGCTTCCTTCCAACCCTGAGCAGCAGCAGCACTTCGCTCTTTTTCCTGTTTGAGTGCAGCCTCGGCTTCGACTTGCTTCCACCTAGCTGCACTCACTGCTTGGCGTTGCACTGCAGCATCCTTCTCCGCAGCCTTAACAGCTTCGAAAGCTGCACCCAGCTTCCCGCCCATTGTTCGCCACTCCCGTAAGATTTCTCGACAACAGGCTAAACTGTTAGTCAAAGAAATGGACAAATCAGTATGAAGTTCTTGGCGGGAGCGAGTTTGCTGGTACGCCATTTCAGCCGGCGGCATACAGTGTTCAACAAAACTCATACAGGTCTTGGGATGAGAAACCCGATACCCATTGACAATGTCCCAAGGCAGGACAAACAAGTCATTGTCTCCTCCCAACTGTACGTTCCCGAAATATTGAGAACTTGAGGTTCCGAGATGAACAGGGGTGGAGGAAGACCGTTGTGGGGCACCTTGTGAGGAACCCCCTCCAGACTCATGGACAGATGGTCCGAATAAAAAATCACCTCCTCCGCCCGACATAAAAGGCGAGGAAGTAGAATAAAATTAAGGATCAGATCGCGGAGGAGATTCATTAATCCTGAAGCCCTCTACAGTGACTTCAGGATTATCATCTTGAAAACTAGTGGCCCCTCCACCTTGAAAAAGATAGTCCAAAGACTCAGTAGTCACCGGCTGAGCACTAGACCCCTCCACGTTTGTTTCGGTTGGAGGGGTAGCAGGTTTATCCGTCTCCTTCTCTGGTGGAGGAGACAGTTATTTCTCAACATGAGGCGTCGGCGTTGGTAGCCTACCAACCACATGATCTTTAGCAATGGACGGATCTGCATAAGAAAATCGTAGTTAGATCTCCCTTTCAAAAAACAATAAAAGTTAACAAGCAAGAGCTCACCAGTCACCGTCCCCAGACGCTACGCAAGGCTGGGCGGTGGTGGCTTCCTCGGACAATGGGTCTGGCGCTTCTTCGTCTTCGGTCCTTTCCCGGCGTCTGCAGAACTGGGGCCTGCATCACTCGCCTGGGAAACATGGAAAGGTCTCTTCCGGTAAAGTTCTGCCAGCAAATGTGAGACAGATGAAATTTCATAGGCATCATCTGAGCTTTCCTCCTCAAGGATGGCAGAATCGTCACTTAAATAACGATTGTCCCGTCGGAGGTCAGCGCGTTAAGAGGCGGAGGGTTCAGGATATACGCACATGATTCGAAGATAGCCTCCGAAACAACCGGTTCAGCGCGCACTTTAACCGGGAAGAGAAAATACTTTGCAGTCTTTTCAAGGACAAGCGTATCCTTCGCGTCGCGGATATTCCTACCCGCGCAGCCCTTGCCGTCATCTAGGGCATTCAACATTGATCCAAGACCTGAAAACAAATGCAGACATCAATAATAGAATTTCAAAAAGACAAGACAAAAAACAGAGTAGTAGAAATTACGGCCGTCTAGTTCAATAAAAACAAGTTCCAGGAATGGAGACGGCCATAGCCAGCTCATGCCCGCCCATACAAGGGCTTCCTCAGGGAGTGCCCGCATCGAGGTTGGTGAAGCAGTCAGCATGTGGAACCAGTCGCGCTTCTCATGGGCAGCCGGAGTAATGTCAATGAGAGCGTTATTAACAGCACGACGGACCATGGTCTCTGGCACCACGTCCTCAGAGATCCAGAAGAACTTTTTCTTCCAATCCTTGGAAGTTTCCTCAGTTACATCGCTGATAACTCTATCACGCAAACTATGGCAAGTAAACCATCCATTCCGGTTAGCCATCTTGTAGAACACAACGAATCGATCCAATCGGGGCATTATCTCATGTGCCATACATACGAACTCGAAGTGTCGAATTCGCATGACGGCACGAGGGTGAAGCTGAGATAAGTGAATCCCAAACGCCTTAACCATTCGTTGAAAAAACTTTGTGATGGGAAGGCGAAAGTTCCCACGATCAAAATAGTCGGCATACAAAGCCATCTTCCCAGGAGGTGGAAAGCTGGCAATAGAACCGGCAGAAGGAAACTCAGGTTCCCATTCTGGCGGAATTCCGTAGGTCGTGATAAGTTTCTGGTACTCATCCAAGTCCCAGTGGACTTCTATCTCATCAACTTCAGACTGAACAGTTGCCATTACAGTAAACACTTGGTAAAATATTGGGTTATTTCAAAGAAAATTAAAGATCGAAAGTTTCAGAGAAAGAAACCAAGTTAGTATTCAGAATTCAAAGGCGATAAAACTTTGAAAGGACGTTAACTCCCTCTATTTATACCCATCGCAATTAATGCGATCGGATATGAACAGTGGAGAGAGAAAAAATAACCTAATATTTAGACGCCACGTCACGCGGGAAATTCGAAAAAGGCAAAAAGTTGTACAGTTGGGTACAGTGACAGTCGTCATAAACGTCCTGTCACCTGCACACGCGCCTGCGAGTGGTCAACTTGTCCTTTTTTCATGATTATCCACAGCAACAGAAGATATTTTCTACCAACTTGCAAAAATAAAAGCCCTCAAATACGCATTAAGTCCAGAATTTCACCCGCATAAAATACTTCACACGGAAGAAACATTGGACTAGGGGGACTTATAGAGGTAGGGTACCAAAAAGACCCAAATACCCTTAAGTGCTACCCGCGGGTTAACAAGAAGTCCCTCATAAGGCACCCGCGGGACATATGAACCATCCGCATAAATCATCTAAGGGAGAAACATTCCCGCAAGGCATGCGGAAGCATCCTGGCACCCTCAAAAGACATCCGCAAGAAGGAATATCCTTCCGCGTAAATGACCACGAGGTAATGCTCCGGGATAGCTGTCAATAACTAATTACCTTCTAGAAGACTTTCCAAGATGCTTTCTTGAGCAATATCCTCAGCTAATCAGAGAAGGACACCTGGCAAGGCTGTTATAACCGTGCACATGGCCAGGGGGTGTATTCCACCATATCAGATAAAGACGCGTGTCCAGGTTGTTATACATGCACATGCAACGTATAGACTGAGCCTATCACATGAGGACACGTGTCCAGATGGTTATTCGAGCATCTTCTAAAGGGACAGCTGGCCCAATCACTTCCCCACACCCTTCGGCTATAAATACTCTCTCAATCATCATGAGGTATTCATTCACTCCCATTGTACTATCACTATTTACTTAAGTGCATTATCTTCATCAGAACTATACTTATTCTCACGC
>NW_027501994.1:0-81745 GCF_021521415.1 Bidens hawaiensis | reverse complement strand
GTTCCAACTGTCATAAGTTACTGCCTCTATCTTCCTCTTCCAGGTTTTCCGGCAAAAACTGCAGCTCCGAAGCCGGAATCCGCAGCCGGGAATTCGCTACAGGGTCGCTATTTGGTTTCCAAGAACTCTATAGTGGCATATGGCACCAATGGAAATGTCCCCGAAACGATTTTGGATCCGTCCCCAAAAGCCCGGAAACGTTTTGGACTAGTCCCCATTAACCGGGTTCGTTTAGGAAATGTTTCCAATGCGTTTCCATCCCCAAACTGCCCCGGGACGGGTAATACATCATTAGAGTCGTCCCGTGCTTCATAGGGTATTGGTATAGGGTATGACCGTTCTGGGTAATTACGGGTGTAAAACCGGGTTTCGGTTCCTGGTACGGGTATTGAGCTCAAAATGCATTCCCCATCCATAACCTACGTGTAGGGTGGTGTTTCGGTTTCGGGTATAGAATACCCGAGTATAAAAACTGTTCCAGATTTTTTTTCGGGTCCGGATACAGATTTCTTATAGCATCTCTACCTGGTAGATCCGTGGTGCACAAAGAATCTGTTTCATCATTTTTGATTTTATAAACAATGAAACATAGATTTAGGGATGGGGTTTCTCTCGCTTTTGGCATAGTGGGCTTCTGGTAGGGGGCTCACACGACAGGCTGTTAGCTTAGTGGGTTAGAGCGCGCCCCTGATAATTGCTTCGCTATGTTTGGGCTTACTAATTCAACTCGTTTGTAAATTCTATTATTGTGTAAGGTGTGCAAGTTAACCGTCATAACCGTTAACCGAACCATAACCGACATAAACCGAACCGATTTTAACTGATAACTGACATAACCGATGGTCATTTAATGAATTTCTGAAAACTGTCAAATACTGGTCGGTTTTGGTTAAAAATAATTTCAAATCCGCCATAACCAAACCGCCTCATTACAAGATTCTCAACTTTATGAAGTATAATTAGAACATGTTGTTGATATTTTGGAAAAAATTAAAAAATGTAATAAACTAATAATGCTCATTTTTTTTACCTACATGATTTAATTTTACTTAATAGTTATTCATTTATCTATCGCTTGTTTGAGTATATATTACTAATATTATCGATTATATATTTTGTTAAACTATATCATGTCCATTTTTATTTTATTTATTTATTTATTTATTTTTGGTAATATTTAATACCAAAGTTTTAGGCTAAATTACATTGTTTTGGTCACGGTTAACCGACTCCATTATAACCTTCAAAACCGATTAACCGAAACTTTTATAGCGAACGATTATGGTTATTGTTATCGATTAACCGGCCTATGACCCATACACACCCCTAATTACATGTATAAGAAAATATGTTTCTTCTTTTACATATCAATATTTGTAAAAAGATAAACAGGTAAAGAAAATTGAAAAGAAATTTATGAGCCAACTTGACAAGCCACGAGTTGGCTCGATCTCAATTTTTTTGCTTTTTAAATTAAACGAGCCGGATCAGCTCCTTTAAATCTAAGTTCAAGCCTAAAATTTTGTTGTTTAGTTTCGTAAACGCAATTTATATTTTATAATTTTTTTAATCTAAGTGTTGATAGAAAATTGCATAATAGATGTAATAGCTATATGTCACGGGGTTAATTTTTTCAGACTCCGTGTAGTGTTCGAAGGCCAGATAAATCGTTCGTTTTAGGGTCCACTGCCTTGGATTCATGAGGCTAGCGGCAACAACTCACAACCAGCGGTGTGTTCATCGTGCAAGCACAACCAGACATGTACGCCTTCTTTTCCTGCCGAGACCATGCCTAATTAATTCGATCTTCAAATATTATTTAGTCTGTGACATATAGCTTCATTATTTTCACTTGTGGCTCCAAAATACCAATTCAAAAGGTGCAAACAAATGGGATATTCCAGTTTCTATAAAGGCTGTAGCACTTCTAGCAAAAATACACTTTGACCCCGTTGGTGTAGACCGGGCCAATGATTATTTGGACGGGCACGAGATTCTTCGGATCTCGTCTCACTTGACCTGCAACTTTAAGTAGCATATCCTTTTTCATCTTACATGGAGCTGCTGATAAAGTTACGGATCCACTTGCTTCTCAAGATTTATATAACCGGGCAGCTTCAAATTACAGGCACATATAGCTGCATGATGGGGTTTTTTTTATCGAAAAAAGATGAAATATTAAAAAGAAGTGGATTTTGAAGCCACTTAGTCAAGGAGATATTATCTTTTTTGTTTCTAGTAACTATCCAAGAGAAAGGAAATATGTAAAATGGTATCAAAGGTTGTTCCCGTCTTCAATCATTGCTTTGAAAATAGCTTCATTTCTATTCTTCAAATAGGCTACCACATAGTAAAATACTTCCTTCAACCACCTATTTCTTCTTCTTCGATACCTGACATTGATCAAGCCAAGAATATTATTCTATGGGCTCCAACAAATCCGGTCCCTGAAAGGTGTAGCCAAGAAATTACCAATCACCATGTCTTTAAAGCCACGTAATGGGTTCTTGGATGATCTTTTTGAGCCTGAGAGGGAAGAAATCGGGCAAGATATTACTTATTGGATGGAGATGAAGCTAAGTTTTCCTTACAGAAAAGTAAAAATATTATTTATTAATTTTAATGGTTTGTTATTCAAAATATGAATTTGGATTTGGTTCTTGCTTAATAACTGTCTTATGTTCAGATTTGAAATTTTTAACTTTGATTTGATTATAACTGTCTTATGAATTTGGTTAATAACTGAATTTGATTCTTGGTTTGTTATTCAAAAGATGAAGCTAAGTCTTATGTTCATATTTGAAAATTTCAACTTTGGTTATTCTTAGTTTGGTTTTTTGTTAAAAATTTGAATATTTACTAACCACTCATTTAAGAATATCTGTAAGTTAGCCGTTTTCATGTGTAATGTCACCACAACATCAGTGTCATTCATCACTTTTTACGTGTTTGCGCCCCTATAATGTTTTGAAGATTTGAACATCTTTTCGATTTTCTTAAATTGAATCTTTGTGACATTGAAATACGATAAACTATTTCAGCCTCTTATAAATGTTGCGCGGGTACGAGATAATTGAACTATATTTCCTGAACCCTGTAGTGATCGCATAATTGAAGCTGTTGAAAGGTAAGAATTGAATGCGTTTCTAAATCGATATCATTTCTCCATTGGATTAAGCTATTTTCATTTTAGTATGAAGGAGGCTCAATTCAACAAACTTACATGTCTAGAACACTAGCTAATAGAGTAATAGTGCACATGATGACGCAATAAATGCAGTAGCATTATCAAGCAATGCATTGTTTATAATGGATCAACGATTACATTTTGTCTCGGTTTTCAAATATAGTAAAGTAGCATTCCAGTCACCCATATATTCAGGGTAAAATCGACTTTATGAAAAGCCGGAGAGGAAAGGGAGGCAATCTTAGGTGTGTTTTAAGTAACATATGTTACTTTCATATCAAAAATTAAAACCCGTGATTTTTTATGTATATTTGTACTTGCAGCCATTTTGGCCATCAACAATCATAAAAAAGAAACTGGTGTTAAACGAAAAATAACAAATTTATTGAAGATGAAGTTGATAGAGACGCTAAAAGCGAAGATGATGGCATCCAAATTGTGTTAAAACACAGCCATGACAAAGGGTAAAGTCTTATAATTATGCGAAGGTTATTATTTTTATTTTAAATCATTGTTGATAAATTGTACGGCTGATAAGAAGAAAAGAAAATCCTCCTCGTTCATTCAGAAGTCACTTGTCTTTCGAAGGTAGGCCCGTCTAGTGGTGGGTACACTACGCCTCACCCCACATGCATACTAGTGAGTCATATGTATCTATGAGCTGGAGTTAACGTGAAGCAATCTAGGGCTTGAAATATTGAATCTTTGGGTGGGGTGGTGCTGGAACAGACAGGGAATATTAAGAAGAAGAAGCGGCGTCAACATAATGCTGTTGATGATGAGTCTAAAGCTGTTTCAACTAGTGATGCCAATACCATGGTAATTCATCAACACTAGTAGACTAGTTTTTTCTTATGGAGTTATATATTGTAAACTAATTAGCTTCAGTTATGTAGATGTGAGTTTGTTGTTGTAGTAATCTGAGATGTTTTTTGTTCATCTGAACAACATTTAGTGAGTTTCGTGGTTGAAATTCGTACGAATTTGGGTGAAATTGGCACAAATATATTCAAATTCTGATGAAACTGGTACAAAAATTTTATCCAAATTTAAGGTTAAAACACCACTGTACTCTATCCAAAATGATTCATATCTCACCAATCTTTTCTGTTACAATTATATTATAACATTAAATTCACACCACAGAACACAGTTGCAGGTTCCTTTCCTACTGTACCTTTTTTAATTTAGCTGCTATTTGTTTATTAACTAGTAAGATACAATTAAGAGTTGTTAATGCTAAATTGTCATCAGATTGACGGTGATGGTAAACGATTGAAGACTTTAGCAATTGAAAACGAGAACTCGGAATCTAAACCCGAAGATGAAAGGAGTATGGGCAAGAAAGTAGATAACAGTGTGAAACAATCCGAGCCACCCAAAGATTACATTCATGTTAGAGCGAGAAGAGGTCAAGCCACTGATAGCCACAGTCTAGCCGAAAGAGTAAATTTTCTAACTTCATAAAAGTTATATTTTTTTTTAATAAAGATCAAGATTTTTGTGTAGCTTTTTTTTTGGCTGAATTTTTACACATTACATGGCGACAGGCTAGAAGAGAAAAGATAAGTGAAAGAATGAAAATTCTTCAAGATCTTGTCCCCGGCTGTAATAAGGTATGATTTATTATTATATTGTTCATTTGTTCTTGTTTTGTCATCTGCATTTAACTAGAAATTTGCCGATGCACGTTGCTCGGGGAATTTGGCCACGAAACTCAAATTTCAAAACGGATATAAAAAACATATTATGATGTCTATACTCGAATTGCAACTGCTCACATTTTTTCACCTTCTACACATGTCTCAAGTTATATTTCCGTCTTTTTTAGTGTTTATTTGTCCATATCCCTTGCCAAGCAAAATAAATAAAGAAAGAAAGAAAGGAATAAAAATGGTGAAAAAGGAAAGAAAATCTCTTCCAAAACTATCTATAAAACCTGTCACAGGATCGAACCCACATCACCTCTAGGCTCTATGTCTAAGTATAGCAAGCGTGTCAACCGCTGGGCTAATCAGCAACTTTGATTAATAATTGAAAATTTAAAATATTTATCCACATATTATTTTTGGCATAAACTTTAAACAAAACACACAAATAGAGGGACTAAATGCTGTTATTAATAAACCATATGACTGAATATGCACATATGAAAACTTCACTGTAGCAATTACTTGTTCAATTATATATAGCATAAATTTAAATTTTAAATCAGTTAACTAATAAGATTTAGACAACATGGCATGTGAGTCTTGTTCAAATGGTTTTAACTTTTTTAGTCATGTGCAAAATCTTTCAAACTGATCTAAAAATAAGACAGACAAGAGTATGCAGTTTCGATCATAAAAGTATTAATTATATGATGTTTAGGTTATTGGGAAAGCATCAGTTCTTGATGAGATAATTAATTACATTCAATCACTACAGCAACAGGTCAAGGTAAGCATACTTGTATATCCGTTTTAATATTATAACGATTACGGTGCTAATTTGTTAGTTTTGACAGTTCTTATCAATGAAGCTTGAAGCTGTCACTTCAAGATCACACCCGAGTCCCCAAGGGTTTCCTTCAAAAGATGTAAGTATTGAATGTTATGCATGTTGATAACTACCTTCTTCACATATATTTTTACCAAATGGAAGTCGGATTAAATAAAGATGGCAATTTCGTCCTATTTAGGTATGAACGGGTACATTTGGGTTATGTTTTATTTCATTTTTAACGGGTAGTAAATTAAAGTAAAGATTATTAGCCAAAAAGGTAATATGTCAAATGCTTTAATGAGGTTTGGTTATCTTTGGGTTATGCATTATTTTTAACCGGTAGTAAAATAAAGATGACAGCTTTGGCCCGTTTACTTATGAACGGGCACAATTGGCTTATGTTTTATATCTAAAGATTCAAAATGAGTAAAACAAGTAATAGTAGCTTAAAATGGAACATGTCAAATGGACTTAAATCAAATAAAGATTGCAACTATGACCTGTTTACTTATGAATGGGTACATTTGGGTTATGTTGTATTTCTAACAGGTCAAATGAGTAAGATAATAGTAGTAGCTTAAAAGGGTGCATGTTGAATGGGATTTGAATCACTTAAAGATTGCAACGTTGACGCATTTACTAATGAACGGGTACATGGGGTAATGTTTTATTTTTAACAGTGTCACAAGAGTTAAATAAAGTGTATCAGCTTAGAAGGGAACAATAAAGATGGCTTACTTATGAACGAGCACATTAGGGTTGTGCTTTATTTTTAACGGGTCATATAATGGAAATAAATAATATTAGCTTAAAAGGGATCATATGAAATGGGTTGACTCATGACCCAAAACCTGTAAAGCTTTGACCCCTCTGACCCGTTACTTTATCTACCCATTTTCCGCCTCTGCCTAACAAGTCAAAGCTGGTGTTTCAGTTTGGTCAACAATCGTTCGACATGTCTGGGGTGCCGTTTGCTTCACAACCCGCAAGGGAATTCAGTAACGGATCGTCACCAGAATGGTTGCACATGCAAATCGGTGGCAGCTTTGAAAGAACATCATGATCAATGGAATAAATATGCACTAAAAAGAGGCCGTGAAGCTAATGATCAAGAGACTACTGGAAAGAAAATGCTATATATGTTCAATCTTTATATATATATATTCAATCTTTTTAGTTTTATAAGATGAAGGTATGTATGTGCTATTCTTGCTCATATGTCTCGTAGAGTCATACGTCTTTGTACCTGTGAACATGATGAAATTGTTTGCCACCTTTTTTTTTTTTATATTAGAAGCATAATGTGTATTGAAACAATTTTTGGACTTCAAATAAGTTTCAGCCCATTTTAGTCTTTTTCCAGTATCGTATGTAGTTTGGTTCGATGTGCTTGTGGGTTGAAAATAGATCTTATTATGCTACATATTATGTTCTGGGAAAAGAGTATTTATTTTCATTTTATGCCTTAAGTTTATTTCCGCTCGGATGGTACTTTGGTTGGTTGTATCAATGTATGTCTCAACAAGATGATGGACACTATGAGCAGGCAAAGTACTGTATTTTTCTATCGTCAACCTTGTTAATTATTATCCCTTAGAGAGAGAGAGAGAGGTGTCATTTCTGTCCATATGGTTTGCTTTTTTTTTTCAGGCATTCATGTTCTTATGGTTTCATTTTCTTGTCATTTTAGTTCAAATCACTGACTCTGTTAGTTTTAGCTTGCTAAGTTAGTTTGACTTGACAAAAATACCCTTTTAATTAAATAGAGTAAACTACCATTTTAGGCCGTGTGGTTTGCTCACCTTTGCCATATCCGTCCAAAGTAAATTTATTTTTAGCAATTTCCGTCCTCATGGTTTCTAAAAGTTGTGATTTTCATCCACTTTACTAACATCGTTGGCCCGTGTTAATTATGATAGTGTACCTTGACAAGAGTGCCCTTACTAACACTATTTTAATAAATGCATGCTCTAGACTTGTATATGTGAATCAAGCTCAACTCTATCCAAACCAAGTTAACCCAAGCCAAACGTATCAAATCCAAACCTATCAAACCCAAGAACCGCAAGCCCAAGTTCATAAAGCCCATTTCAATCAAATTTCATTCATGCAACTCATCCAAGCTCAGCCTATTCAAACTATTCCAATCCAACCAAACCAAACTACTCAAAGTTCATAAAGATCAAATCCACCAAGGTGCTCAAGACCAGATGTTTCAAGTCAACCGCAACTAAGGATTCCAGCTACTTGAAGATTCTCATCGCTCGCTAGATTCTATTTTGTTTATTTTTCTTTTTGGTTTAAGTATTGTAATGACTTTTTCTTATTTTTGGTATCGTATTAAAGTTCTTATGTTTAACTTAAGTCTATTTATTTCAAGTCTATTTATATCACGTCTAATTCATCTATCATTATTATTATTCATCTAACCTTGTCTATATTTCATGCAATTTTGTTTAATTACAAACTGGCGGTCTATGATCTGTTACCACAAGCCTTTGTCGCTAATTAAAAAACCAGGGGCTATGAGTACGTGTATGATCATAGCTAATAATAGAAGTCGTATGTACAATTTTATATCATTTCGCAAATTCATAATTTCCACGTCTATTCAAACTCAATTCATTTAAAATTTTCTTCTAATCTTGCTCAAATTTATATTCAAGACCCCAAGGATTTCATCATCACGATTTTATAATCTTTAAAGGTTTTCTCATGCCTATTCTCATTTCATGATTATTTGCTGATTTTTATATAACAAAGACTTTCTTTATTTTAAACCCGAAGGTTCGCTTAGTATATTTTTTATGACATTATGTACATTTATGACGATATTGTTGGTTTTGTTTTTATTTTTGTTTATTAAGTTCACAAAAGTTTTGCTGGTTATCTTATTTTCTCTCAAAAATATACTTTAATGAATAATAACTTATGTTTTTATAACCCATGCAGTAGAACGCATTATGTTGACTATCCGGCGATAAAGGTAATTATAGCTCGAAACGTAATTATCCAAATACTCGCATGGAAATCATAGTATGTACAATTATGTATTATAACTTAGAACTAAAGGTGGTTTTGGGTAACGTTACAAATGTAAAAATAATAAAGACATGATGGATACGCCACAAATACATCCTATATATAATTTTTCTTATTGTATTTTCATCTTGAGCGTTTCTCGGGCCACATGAAGATCTGTGTTATGTTAAATTTTAAAATGTAACTTGAAAATTTCTTAAAAGTTCTTTTATTTTTAACAACACTTGTAGTTTTTCCTTAATTTCGAGACGAAATTTCCAAAATTAGGGTATATTGTGCATTCGTCAATTTTCGCTGTAGCATTCACCAATTTTCGATTTTGTTTGTATTTGTTTATCCAGTTTGATTTTGTAATTCGGATAATCCATTGTCAATGAGAACGAATATTTATTAGTAATTTATCATGATTAATTCATTTTATATTGTTATGACTATGGATGAGCATTTTCGGTTCCGGTACCGATTTGTACCAATACCGTATCGGTACCGAATTCGTACCGAATCGGTACCAAACCGGTACCAAGTTTTTAGTTTTTAGTTTTCGGCATCGTTATCGGCATTGGTACATTACCGGTATTTCCCGAATTTTGCACGAAATATCAGTACCGTACCGGTATCGAACCAATACCGTTAACAAATATTTCAAATTTTTGGGAACAGTATCGGTCGGTACCGATACCATCCCGAGCTCATCCTTAGTTATGATACTTAAACATGTTAAGCCATCCTTACAATCGCTTGATTTGGGCTAAAATCATATTTTTAGAAAGTACAAGGCTAAAATTGAAGAAATGAAAGTCTGGGTAAACCAACACACAACGTAGCGCGACGGGATTGATCCTATTCTAGGGCGATTCTCTACCAACTATCAGGTCGGTATTTTTGTGTTTGAGTTCGTTTTTGACTTGTTTCACCTCAAATCTTCATCATAATCTCGTTATGATTCAAAATTTTGATTCTAGAACATTCCTAGGTATCATTCTATCGTAAAAGAACGATCTTTATCATCAATTAAAGAAGTTTTATCTCCAAATTGAATTATTTATCAATAGTTTGAGTTTAAAACAAAGTAAGATGATTTGTTGATAAACATTAACCTTAAATCCGATTGCTATATGAACAAATCATTCTCCATGTTCACTCTATGCTACACAACTTGTAAATCTTACTCTCTTTCACGAATTCAAGCTTAATTAAGGTGTTCTTCACGGTTTGACTTTCAAAAGTCTAACGGGTCTTCAAATCTTAAATCATCTGCTTCCTTAATCAATTCTCAAGTAAGTTTTTGTTTTTATTGTTAGTTATTAACCCTTGAATGAAAGCGCTCATCTAATTTCAATATATTTGGGGGATTTCATGTTCAGTTGAATCAAATTTAAGTTAGGGTTTATGTTAAGAACCAATATGGGGCTTTTCAATTAGACCATGAATTGGCCCGAATTAGCTTATGTTCCTTCAATGTTTTATGTTTGTATTTATGTTTTGGTCATGTTGGACCCGAAATTTACCTCAAATCAACATTTGGGTCGGACACGACCGAACACTCGCTTAAAAACAAACTTTTGGTTTTTCGCTTAAAAATCTTACATTAGATTAATTATTATATATAATTATCACTATTCTTATTTATTTATGGTTTTGACCTCATGTTAGGGATTTTTTGTTGAGTTCGGTTGGCAGCTCGCTTAACTTATAATTCAAGTTATTTACTATATATCTCTCTATTGGCCTACTTTCTAGGTGACTGATTAACACCCCCTTTACATCTTTTACTTTTGGGGGGTAACATGCATACCATGCACATCAAACTTTATTTATACATCTATATCTTATAGACCATAATTCGATTATGTGTGTATGGATTTATTGTTCATCGATGACATGCTATATGGTTGTGTGTTGATTTTTATTGTTTGGTTGTTGGACCACCTCATCCTCATCTAGTATGCATGCATTACCCTGGTTAGCTGACTTTGTGCTAGACCGAAAGGGTCCACATATATTTTATTTGGTAATTGCTATATATCATTAACTAGCTTTAGAGCCCGTATAACATACGAGATGATTCAAATAATAAAGTTATAAATAAAGCAAATAAGTACATACCGTATATGAAAAATTTATTACATCTATGCTTATATCTATACTATGTGTACATAAATTGATTTTATTTATATCAGAAAATGATTTTTTTTAAATGAACTTAATAAAATATAATATATGTATATTTAGATTTTAATTTTACTTATTGTAAAAAAGTTAATAATTAATATACTTGAGGTTTGATGATGAAATGGTTTCACAAATAAATGATATGTTATAATCCGGTTTAAAAGCTATCTGGGTTTGGTGATACCCATTACCCATTTATCCTTATTATAAAAATGTTTCTTAATTATAAATAATATCTTTTTTTTAAATAAAATAGGATATTAATTTTTAGTATATTCCTATTTTATAGGATTTTCATATCAAATATTTGATGAGATTATTTTTTAATATAATAAGATGTTATAACTCGTTTAAGAGCTATCTGGGTTTGGTGAAACCTTTACTCGTGAATTCGGGTCAAATGCGTGAGAAGCCTTCATTTACAAATAAAGTAATCTGATGGCTTGAGAGAATGATTGTTTTACATTTTTCGTTTTTTAATATTTATTTTTTGGATTTTAATTTTATTTATTGTAAGAAAATAATATACTTAGGGTTTGATGATGAAAAGGTTTCATAAATAAATAATATGTTATAACCCGTTTAAAAGCTATCTGGATTTGGTGACCCATGACTCGCTTATGTTTTTTACTATAAAATTGTTTGTTAATTATAAATAATATCATTTTCTTTTTAAATTGGATATTAAATTTTAGTATATTCCTATTTTGTAGGATTTTCATATCAAATAATTGGTAAGATTAATTTTTAATTTAAGGATGTTATAACCCGTTTAAGAGCTATCTGGTTTTTGTAAGACATATACCTATGAATTTTGGTTAAATCAATGAGAGACCTTCATTTAAAAATCAAGAAATCTGGTGGCTTCCATAAAAAGGGAGCAACCACATCGCGATACATAAAATTTTTGGGTTTATATATATATATATATATATATATATATATTACATTATAAAAGAGATCGACACCTTTTTGCATTCCACGCTCACTCTCCTTAAAATAAATGTCATTAACTCTCCGGCGCCATTATACATTCACCCTCAGGCGACATTAACCCATCCATCCTTTCCTCCGGCGACGTTACAGATAAGACCTTTAATTGCTATATCGGTTGATCAATTACATAATTAATTCGTGTCCCTGTTATATTTAGCCATCACTCTGGTTCGTCTCTGTTACATTCCGCACAGGCCATGAAGGCATTCTTCTCAATCTATTTTACATTACTACCATAAAGACAGATTGTCAATGATCTTCGGCGAGTTCAAACTATTGTCCGTAACTTAGGTTTTCGATTACGAGCTTCTCTGTTTAATTGTATCACCTGTGAACAGTCTTTGTTTAGTTGGCCTCTTCACATCCCAGTTTTTTTAATTTTGTTGAATCCCAGTTTGGTTAATTGATCTCTGTTATATTTATTATTGCTGCTATTGTTAATTTTCCTTCAAGCTAAACCATTTGCTCTAATTTTGTATCTAACAATAAGATTCGACTATAATTCTGAGTTTAGGTGAGCATGGGTGATGATGACAATGGCGACGACAAATCAAGCGGATATGATTTCCGTGTTGATGAACCAGTGATGATGGTAATATGCGAAGACGCACGGTGGTGAACAACATCATCACTCGGTATAATCTTTTATCCATGTTGACAGTAAACATAGTTGTAATTTCCTCTTGTTCGATTCGATTGTGTAAATTGTTTTCTGATATTGGGCCACTACTTAGTGCAATTTAAATATTTAAGCTTGTTGTTTGAATTGACGTCAACGGTAATTCAATTATACCACACTGGATTCGGAATATATATATAAGTTTTAAAGGATTTTAAGATCTGTTAGATTTCATTTTTCATTTTGTTTTTTATTTTGATAATCATGCATGATGATATATTTGTTTTTAAATTTGTTTTTGTATGATCTTGCAGAATAAACTTAACTATTTGGCTATACAGCACTCTGATATTATTCAGAGTTTGTCTCCAACGGTTAGAAAGCGATCGAGGGTTTGAGATACATTCAGGTGATGAAGAAGACATATTATTTATTAATTTGATTGCAGCTATTAAATTCTGTTATAATCTATCTATATTACATATAAAATATATAGGAGGGACAAAATCCTCCTGCTTCAATTACTCTTATAATAATTGCTCCTTCAATTGTCTGTGTAACAGTATCGACGGCGACCTTCCAGTTCGTCCTCAGCCTTGGTTATCACCGGTTATATTTATTACCATCCTTAATTACGGTAATCATTTCAAGAATTGAATTGAATGATCAAGTTTATGGTGCAGTCATTCCTCCATTCATATTCAATTTCATCATTTATTCATCTTTAATTATCTCCATAACAGCAGTTTTTCCTTCAATTGTGGCAGTTACAATTGTTCCTTAAGTATAGGCGATGTTCAACTTCATATTTGACCCACCCTGGCTTCCTTTTCGCACGGTAATGTTGATTTTAATGTCTCTAGGTAAGATGTATATGTAGCCGTGGTTTATGTTTTGGTTAATCTGCTTCCTAACGCGTTTTTAGTCTAAGGTTTTAGGTCTGAATGTTTTGATTTGTTTTTCGGATTTAAGGACAAATTATGCTATCTGTCTCTTGGTTCATAAAGAGGTAAAAATGTTCAGCTGTAAAAACTCATTTGTTGCAAATATTTCTCTTAAGTCTACATATCCTATTCATTTGTAGCACACATAGACTCATAATAAATTTGACTTAAAGGTGTGAATTTTGTTTTATAAAGCTTATTAGACCCTATACATTTGTCATTTATGTGAAGACGGCTACTATATCATGCTTTCATTTTCATTGTATGTGCAACTATGTCATTCCCGTTCCATTTCATCCTGGCATGTCTTAATCGTAACCAAAATAACCATCTGGAGTAGTTTTTTTTTTCTTTTTATGAATTTGATTAACATTCATAGATGATTGAGATACATATTAGGACTTCACAAGTTAGGGCCAGCAAAATATGCGGGTCGGAGCGAGTCAAACGAGCTCATTGAAATGGGTCATTTTTTAGTATGGGCCAAAATGATTTGGATTTACCCGTAAACACTTTTTTATTTATGTGTTTGTTTATAACTAATTAACTCATAATTTGATTCCAAAGATGATATTTTTTTTTGCTAATAATCATAAATTTCATTCCAAACATACATAGTATTTTTTTTTTGCAGTAAGTCTAGACCCTAAACCCATTCTAATTATTCAATATCACATATTTTGAATACCTCTTGGTGTATGTCAGGTGTCATCTATTTCACAAGTTGTGGGATTGATTCTTTGTTTAAATGCGGCTGCAAAGATTTCCCACTGACCTCAAGGCGTTGCAGCATTAGCAACTAGATGGCATACTGACCTCAAGAATTGTAGCTTTTTTTTTATTGATTTAGTTATTTGATTCTCATTCTCCAAAGTGGCAGATAATCATAATAATTGATTAACGCCATCTTGTTACAGTTTTCGCTATAAGAAAATTTATTCAGATTATTTCCACAGTTTCAGAAGTTCCTCAGAGATCGTGATGATTTAGTCACTAGGTTACAGTAAGTTGTAGCATTCATTGTAGGCTATTTACTTTATGTGTAGTACAAAGATATCTGACAAGTGTCAGAATGTAAAACGGCTAAAAAAGGAGCTGGACCAGGTGGTTTTGCTAGGTGAACAAATGTCATCTAGCAGAAAATCGTCCGTTTCAGCTTCTTCAAGTTTGTCTTTAGTATCTTCTATAATACTTTGTTAACCACAGCCTGAGCCAACTGATTCAGATATGCTATTTAAAAAGGGTGATTTAATTGATGACCATGATCAATCTGCATGCAAATCAAATTTTTGCTAAATGTATCAAGAAAGTTAAAATAAATAGTGTTACAGACATGAAAAAGACACATGGTGTTGCAGACATTGCTAGAAGTATCAAGAATGTGAAGATGAAAGGAAAACTGCATGCTAATCAATCATGGTCAAATTTGACTTCTTTGGTCAAGTGTGACCAGGAAGTCTAAAGTGGGTATACTAACCTTTACATAAAATTAGTCAGCAGCATTAACATCGAATTTTGGATCAAAAGTAGCTATTGAAATTGATAAAATGAAAATAAAAACTATTTTTCGCTTTTCCCCACCAAATCGTAACTTCTTTTGAGGCTGCAACTTGAAGGCAACAAATTGTTATAGTTGTTTTCAATAGGTTTGGTTATATACAGAAGATTTGAATCTAAACTGGTCTGCTTGTTGAATTATTTTTTTCTACGTCTTGATATAACTTGTAGAAACGGACCGAAAAGATTATACTATACTTTTGGTGTAAAACGGTTCACTTATTAGATATGATGTAGGTTTATACATCAATAGTCATTCACTCACATATTCGGCATCACTTTAGCCTACGTTAACGCGGTCTTGTTAAATCAACGATTTGTACGTATTATTGTGTAGCAAATTGTTTTCCGGACTACCATTCTCTCTTTTTTAAGAATTAAATATATATTTTCAATATTGTTGTTACATTCTTATTTTTATCTATGTTATGACACTCATTCTATTTAGCACCGATTTTACCCGCCGCAATGCGCGGGCCCTCACACTAGTATATATATATATATAGGGGAGATTTCAAATGAGAACCACTTTGAGTTTTAAGAACTCGAAAGAACTCAATGTAACAATTTTTTTTGAATTTTTTTTACACATACGTAATGTATGTAGGTTACATATACGTAAAAAAATTACAAAATTTTTTACGTACCGAGTCGAATTTTTACACATGTGTAACGGAAGTAAAAATTTGTGTAATCACTTACATCTTTATTCTCTCTTCTACTTTGACTTTTTAGTCAGATTAAATCTCAACCACATATTCCAATCCATTTAATTAAATGTGTGGTCCAGAATTGAGTTATCAGTTCTTAAAACTCAACATGGTTCTCAAAATATCCATCCCATATATATATATATATATATATATATATATATATATATATATATGCTAAGTATAAAATGAAAACCCACTTGAGTTGTGAAAACTCTGGAAACCCATTCTCAACCACATGTTTTTAATTAATGTTTAAATCTTGTGATCCACAATTAAAGTGAATAAAAAATGTAAATATAAATATAATTTTCTCTCTCTCCTGAAAACATATATAAAAATTAGTAAAAAAATGTTAAAAAATAGCAAAACATTTTTTTTTATGTTTCGATGTTTTGTATTAAATGTTACAACATATATTACATGTAACAAAAAAAAAACAATGTTACATAGGGTTTTCGCGGGTTTTCACAACTCAAATGGGTTTTCATTTTAACCTTACCCTATATATATATATATATTGGGGAGATTTCATATGAGAACCACTTTGAGTTTTAAGAACTTGAAAGAACTCAATGTAACAATTTTTTTTATTGAATTTTTTTTTACACACACACATATATATATATATATATATATATATATATATATATATATATATATATATATATATATATATATTTCAAATGAGAGCCACTTTGAGTTTTAAGAACTCGAAAGAACTCAATGTAACAATTTTTTTTATTGAATTTTTTTACACATACGTAATATATGTAAGTTACATATACGTAAAAAAATTACAGGATTTTTTACGCACCGAGTCGACTTTTTACACATGTGTAACGGATGTAAAAGTTTGTGTAATCACTTACATCTTTATTCTCTCTCCTACTTTTACTTTTTAGTCAGATTTAATCACAACCTATATTTCAATCCATTTAATTAAAAATGTAAGGTTAAATAAAAACCCACTTAAGTTGTGAAAACTTTAGAAACTCATTCTCAACCATATGTTTTTAATTAAAGTTCGAAACTTGTGGTTCACAATTAAAGTTAATAAAAAATGTAAATATAAATATAACTTTTTCTCTCTCCTGAAAACATATAAAAAAATTAGTAAAAAATGTTAAAAAATAGCAAAACAATATTTTTTTTAGTTCTCGATGTTTTGTATTAAATGCTACAACATATATTACGTGTGCAAAAACAAAAAAAAACGATGTTACATAGGGTTTTTACGACTCAAGTGAGTTTTAATTTTATACTTCCCCTGTATATATATATATATATATATGGTAAGGTTAAAATAAAAACCCATTTGAGTTGTTAAAACCCACGAAAACCCTATGTAACATCGTTTTTTTTTGTGTTACATATAATATATGTTGTAACATTTAATACAAAACATCGAAACATAAAAAAAAATGTTTTGCTATTTTTTAACATTTTTTTACTAATTTTTATATATGTTTTCAAGAGAGAGAAAAAGTTATATTTATAATTACATTTTTTATTTACTTTAATTATGGACCACAAGATTTAAACATTAATTAAAAACATGTGGTTGAGAATGAGTTTCTAAAGTTTTCACAACTCAAGTGGGTTTTCATTTTATACTTAGCATATATATATATATATAGGGGAGGGATATTTTGAGAACCATGTTGAGTTTTAAGAACTTAAGAACTCAATTCTTAGCCACACATTTTATTAAATGGATTGGATTGTGTGGTTAAGATTAAATCTGACTAAAAAGTCAAAGTATGAGAGAGAATAAAGTTGTAAGTGATTACACTAATTTTTACGTCCGTTACACATGTGTGATAAGTCGACTCGGCGCGTAAAAAATTCTGTAATTTTTTAACGTGTATGTAACTTACATATGTTATGCATGTGTAAAAAAAATTCGAAAAAAAATCGTTACACTGAGTTCTTTCGAGTTCTTAAAACTCAAAGGGGTTCTCATTTGAAATCTCCCATATATATATATATATATATATATAATTGAAAGAATTTTGGATATAAACCAATTTCAAAAAAGCTTTTTCATACAATAATGGTTCTGGGTTACACTATGAAAATGATTTTTATAATTTTGAGGGAGTTTCTCGCCTTTGCCATAATGACAACACTTAAAAATAACATGTTAACCTGTTCAATTTTGTGAATATTTTGTTTCACTTGAGCATAATTTTGTATGATATGTTTCACACACTACATTTTAATCACCATTAAAGGAAAAACCAATGCTGACACAAATGTTTCAAATTTGAGAAAAGTTAGAAGCATTGATAGGCCTTGGAGGTAGCATGTCGAAAGTGTTCGCCGTCTTTTCTTAAATTTTAATAGTTGTGAGAAAATTAGTCTATTAGCCAAATCCCGAATCTTTTCATAATTTCCATAATGTCATTGAAAATAAATTCGAAACCTAAATCACGTTTAAAATTCTAACTTTCATTTTTTTGACATTTTCAAGTCAAAACTTAACCCGTAACAAATTTGATAATAAATTTACTTGCATTCTCAAACTTTTAAAAATACTCATATTGCCCTTTTTGACCCGTAACATATTTTGAGCCAAATATATTAACTTGTACCACACAATCTATTTACCAACTTTTTGACCCGTAACAATCAAATTTAAGTCCCACAAAAACCTGAAACAATCACTGATAAAAAAAACCGAGAAACTGACTATGATAAACTTTATTATATATAAAAGTGAATGGTATATATTATTACATTTTAACACACATATAAATAGTTTAGTAAATTAATTGAAAAAATAAATAGATAGATTTAAAGCATATATTTATAATTTATAAGAATATTTATTTTTATAGAAATTTAAAGTATAGGAAAGTGAATAATTTAATCATATTATATATATATATATATATAGGGGATAGATCATGCGAGAAGTGATGTTATATCGAGAAGTGATGTTATATCGAGAAGTGTACCGTAGTGTTCCACCACATTAATGCGTGATCAGTAAAAGTAGAAGCAACATACTTGACTATGTTTTCCCGTGGACAATTACTAATATTGAGAACAGATTCAGTTTTTTCGATCCATTTAATCAGCCCGTTTGGCCCTTCAGTGCCCTTGAAATCAATCGGTTTACAGGCCATAAAGTTTTTGATCGAATATTCCATTCGAGGGGGATTAGGGTTGTTATTGTCATTGCTTGGGTTCGGTGGGGGATTATTTGCATTGGTAGAGGTATTTGTATTAGGTGGGGGATTGTTATTTGTAACTGTTTCATTGTTGGTTGGGGGAGCATTATTGTTTTGTTGTTGGTTTGTTTGCATATTTGCGTTTACACCGGCAGTCACTTGTGTTACGATAAGTGGGATCACTGCCTGCATTTGCCGAGCAATCATCTCGGCTATTTCTGCCTCAGTCATAGGGTTTGCTTTCTTTGGGGCCATTCTATAATGATAAACAAATATAAGCCAATTAGTACTAATTCCAGTCTACGACACTGTGTAATAATAATCACAATCAATGTTGTACAGGTAACCAGATAACATACTAACATTTCACAAATTGTTCTTTACATTGATATCAAAAAGTACATAGACTTAGCCTGATAAAGACCAGTGCTTGCATGTATATATCAAAATCTGTCACTAAGTGACTGTTAGACTTAACCCTATAAGGGTCAGTGCTTGTAATAATGTACAAAGTTGTGCCCCATATTAACATAACATACTACTATATACATACATGGGGTATCAAAAGATCATGTACACATAATTGTAATATTCCGCATCTATCCATACAGACGATAGGCTAACCACAAACATAAAAATAACAGCACCGTAATCACCCAGTAACAGTTCCACAGCAGAATTGCACCCTATCCAAACAACAGTGGTGGTAGGCATCTGACTGCTGCAAGTTCAGTACTATCTGATGTAACGTCGATAAGTACTGGGTCATGTCCCTCCTCTCCTGGTTAATGTTAGCTATGGCTATCGAATGGTCTATCACACGGTCAGTCAGGACAGCCATCCAAGAGTTGTTTCCTGCGTTTGGGAGGTCAGGGCGAGGGGTAGGTATACTCAATGAACGGGAAGATGAAGTATCTGTCCTAGGGTGTGAAGGTCCTCCCCGGTCATGGGTAGTTCTGAATGGAATCGAGGTAGGGTCAATCGGGGTTACCCGAATACGAGCAGTCTGCCGGACTCGTGCAGTAGCTGAAGTCGTCGGCGACAGGTGTATAGGTGGAGTGGGTAATCTGGCTACTCTAGTAGGTGAACGATACTGACTGTTAACTTCGTCTTGATCCCTGCGTGGTGACCTGGGTGGATAACTATCGCATCTATAACCAGATAGATCAAGCACATTCCTTGGTAGCTCTCTACAGATAACTTCTTCTTCCACCTCTTCCTCTTCTTCCTCCGGTTCCTTTTCTGGGTCCTCCTCTTCTGGATCCTCCTCTGATTCTTCCTCGGGATCCTCCTCTACAGATATTACCGGTTCTTCTTCCGGTACGTAGTCGTTATTCCTTGACATGACTCTGCACAAAGGTTAGTTATAAGAATAATATCTATTGCTATCGCTAACTATTGTCGAGGAGATTAATTAATTAAACCAAATTTCATATTAATTATATTATAATATAATATTAGTTTTATTAAAATTTTTATTTATTATTATTATTTAAATCAATATTGAATATAAATGAATATAATATTCATAGTAAAATGTACCGTCATCAACAGTATCGTACGTACACGTATTCATACACTTTGTTCCACATAAGCACGTATAAGCGTTATATATATATATATACTTACACATTACCTTTTATACACATATGTTTCCACTTTTACCTAACCACACGTTCCGCGATTTCTCTCCGAATTCCCTCGTACAAGCAAGTCTGTTATTATGTTCCGGACCACAATAACTCACTTGCCCTACAAGTTCATCCCGGCATCCATCAGTATATAATATTAATTTATTATTTAATTATTTCCCAGAGTTAATCGAGCCTACTGTTATATTTTAGGTACCCTAAGGGATAACCTAATCCTTTATAACCAATGGCTCTGATACCAACTTCTGTCACACCCCGACTAGCACAATGCGGAAGCGTAAAACGGGAATGTAACAGACACCTCTGCTATCAACACATTGTTTATAAAGAAACATTACAAACTAATTTACAATATATTACATTTCTTTGTTCTATCATTGTTTTACAGTCTAGGTGATACAAACAAAACTAATTCGTTAACTAAACGTTCTTACTACTAACACCCTTGCTTCTATTCACATAGCATCGACCACACACTTCAGGCAAGTAACAGATCACCAAATTACTCCGATTTAGGCATACCTGAAAAACAGTTTAAAACAGGTCAACTACTAGAGTTGGTGAGTTTCACGAGTTTCAAGAAAACAGTAATGAGTATTCACAAGTTAACACTTATAATCATGAAATAAGTATGTATGTATGTATGTAAATGATGTATGTGATGTAATTATGCTAAGCTACAGTGAAGCCTGGACTGTTCGTGCTGTGTGCCTCCATTTCCCACTCTCAATCAACCACTGTGGCCCCTTTCCGCCCACAACATGCCCCGGTAGCTATGCCTAACATTACATAGCTGGTTCGTAAAAATAAAATATGGACATGTGCAAACGGGATAATGTCTCAGCAACCGTGCTGGCCCCGCCTGGGTTTGTCAAACCAATAGTACTATTCACAAGCCACCGGCTCGAAGTTAGTCACTGTGATCGTGGGGACTTTCGTGTGTTAGCACTTAGATAATTCACATCATCACATGTTTCGGATAAGTATATAGATATAAGCAAACATGCTTTTCACCCCAAAAGTTCGTAAAACAGTTTAAAAGTGGGGTCATGAAACTCACGGTTTAGTCGATATTCAGTACTGTATCAGCTCGTGGTTTGTTCGGTCCGCGATTAGTAGTTCCTATAATCAATATTATAATAATATTAATATTTTAATATTATTATAACCTCAATACTAAACTGGGCTGTATAACTAATCTGGGTGTAGCTGGAACGCCCAGAAAGTGGTAATAGGCCTAGGTTGTGATGTTGTTCAATGTCTAATACACAAAACCGAACTTGGCTCAGATTTCCGTTTTCCCAGCTGGGCCAAGTTGTTCGTTTACGCGTTCAGAAAACAATTATGGGAAAATAAGCTTGGGTAAATGTATTGGTTAATAAAGTGATTAAGTTATAAAGAATGATCACCTACTGGGGTCCCGGATTAGCCCGGGGCCCGTTTCCGTTTATTCAATTTGATTTAAGAAGGAACGCGCACAATCCATCCGGATTGTCCAGGTTTTTCATAGAAAAGTTCGTCTTTACTTAATTAGTTCAAAAATATAATTTTTGATCACTCTTGGTGTTTTGATATTCCCGCAGGTTCGTTAGTCGCGAACTTGCCGGTTGTTATAAAAACTGAATTTGTTTAATATTCAGATTAGCATAATTAATTAACCGTTAATCATTAAATTATGAAAATTGAAACACTTATCAATTAAAATATGTAGATTTTTATAAAATATTTCTGAAATTTATTTACTAATTTATTAATTTATAAAAATTCATTTTATCAGCTATATTTCGCTTGAAAATCGTCCGTTTACCCCAAAAAATTTCCAAAAATTCCACAAAATTTCCTGAATATTCAAATCATGTCCCAAAACAACCTGTATCAATTCCAGAATGTAAAAAGCCCGTGCAATATTCTTTTCGGCCCAAATTCGGCTATAAAAATTCACACGAACGCAAATAAACAAAACTCCTTTAAACTTCTCCAAATGATTCCAAAATTCATATGTGATCAAAATACATCAAATCTGAGTTCCCAGAAAATTTTCATAATTGTTGAAGTATTTTAGCTATTTTTCCCAAATAAACGTCCTAATTCGGTAATAAATTTGCCAAATATTCTCGGATGGTCGAAAAATTACCAAATTTGAACAGGGACTCATTGACATGATCCCTAATATCCATGCAAAATTTCAAGTCCTAAAAATATGCACATCACAACCTTAACGTAAATAACCCGTAAGCGAGTGTTTCGGCATTACCTTAGCGGGTTTGGCTCGTTTCCGACTTTTTAATCAAGTTTTCAGGTTCTTGTGCTTCTAAGCAAGCTAGGTACAAGTCCTATATCACAAACCAAGCAATTTTTCATCAACATAACAGCCCTTAACTTAGGGTTTCGGCTAGAGCACAAAAACGAACTTTTGAACCGTAAAAACGCCGTTTCAACCCTTTAATCCGTGTTTATGGCAAAAAAAAGAACTATCAAAACAGGTTCCTTACCATGTGTATGATCAAAACATGTTTATGGACCATTTTTAGGATTTTTACACGGTTAGGAATGATTTTTAGTAACCAAGACATGTTTTTATGGTATTAAACAAGTTTAAACAAGTACAAAAGCTACTTATTTAAGCCCCTTACCTTAGGGTTTGAAGGTTTTTTGTCTGGAACAGAGCTTATGTCCAGAGTTTTCAAAAAATAATGTTGAAAATATCTTGGACCTAGTTTAAATGTGAAAGAATAAAAAGGGGGGGTGGCTGCTGGCCAATCGGAAGCCCATGGGCCCATTTTGGCCCAAGTTTCTGATTTCTCAAGCCCAAATACGAAAATGTTGGTGCATAAATGTCAGTAGTTCATAGTCTAGTGTCTGTAATCGAGTCTGTAATGTTATTTATGTTTTTGTTCAAGCGAAGTTGTCAACAAGTTCGCCTAGGCGAACTTGTTGAACAAGCGAAGTTATGGACAACTTCGCCTGAGGCGAAGTTGTCGTGTATTTATATTAGATGTTACGGCTTGTTTAAGAGGGATCGGTTTAGGTTGTTCGAGTGTTCGGTTGTTTGGTTATTCAGCTGTAACGTGTCTGTAACTGTGATATTCGTCACGTGTGTTTGAGCTAATATATAACGTGTGTGTTCGTGTGATTTGTGTTCTACGTCCGTAACGATCTACACAGGGATTCCGCACCTGTGTATATCGAGATATCTCGTGAGATCCGTCCAGGGAACCTGCAGAAAAGCCTGGTCCAAATTTAGTTCGGGTTTGGTTTTTGGCGCGAAAAACTTATCAGGTGCGTTAAACAGCGCGAAAACGAGTGTTTTTCGTCTAGTTTTATGTAAAATTATAAAAGCATTTAAAAGTGCCCCTACACTACATTAAATATGTCCAAAATACATTAGTTATGACTACATAACATTTTAAAGTGTGCCTACACTATACTACATTAGTTTTGCTTACACAACACTATATATATCTACACTACATTAGTTGTGACTATACGACACTTGAAAGTGTGCCTACACTATATTTGAAAGTGAGCATACGCTACATCAGTTTTGCCTACACTGCATATGATATTTCTGCACCACATTAGTTATGACTATATAACACTTGAAAGTGTGCCTACCCTATATTAGTTTTGCCTACACTACATCTGATATATCTACACAACATTAGTTATGACTACACAACATTTGAAAGTAAGCCTACATTACATTAGTTTTTCCAAGACTATATATGATATGTCTACACTACATTAGTTATGACTATACAAAATTTGAAAAGTGTGCATACACTAGATTACGTAACTTTATCTACATTACATAAGATAAGCCTACACTACATTAGTTGATTAAAATCAAACAAAAAAAAACACTTCACATTAGATATCAAATAAAAAAATTAATTAGCCATGTATTAGAATAAAATAATTTTAGATCAAATGGATTTTAATTGTTCAAATTTTAGATGAAATAATAATAATAACAACAACAACAACAACTTATCATTTGTTAGTAACTTAACATTAATTAAACCATTAATGAGTATGAGTTACAAAACAAAACATTTTATATTTTACTAACATACCCTTTTATTTAAATAATAAGAAATTAAAAAAGAAATCATGTGATTAGTTATAATCTCTTCTCGCACTTCTCGCTCTAAGAAAACACTTCTGAAATGAACCAAATCCTATATCTATATATATATATATATAATATAAATGGAGTGTAAAAGAAAAGTGAATAATTATTGATCTATGACATAAATATTAATTTGGGGGGGGAAAAGTTATGTGGTTTAACCACAAACTTATACGTGTCCTTAGTTATTTTACTTTATTAGAATAGGTAGAAGGTAGATATTGTAATTGTTCATATTCAAATACGAATTGTTTTGTTTTACAATATAAACATATATCTAAACTTGTGTATTTCTCACTCAACCTTTTGTTGATCAAACTCGATTTTTATGCGAGTTACAGATTTGCTGGTTGAAGAATTGGATGTTTGAGAAGATATTAGTTTGACTCTAGGTTATCAAATAAAAAGCTAGTTTGTATGATGGATTGTTTTTATTTGTATTGTGATATACTTCGATTTATAAAATAAACTAATTAGTTATTGTCATTATTATTAATAGTGTCTTATGAACTACTGTGCAATCAATCGTGCCCGGCATATGTCGCCGTAGGTTTGGATGTGACAAACGGTGTTAGTAAAGTGGATGGAAATTACAACTTTTAGAAACCATGAGGACGGAAATGGCTAAAAATAAGTTTACTTTGGACAGGTCTAGCAAAAATGAGCAAACCACATTGACGGAAATGACAATTTACTCTATTTAATTAAAAGGGTATGTTTGTCATTTAATACTAATAATTTAACATATTAAAACTAAAGGAATTAGTGATTTGGACTGAAATGGCAAGAAAATGAAACTATGGGGACGGAAATGACTAAAAAATAAATTTTGAACGAAAATGACAAAAGGAGCAAACTACAAGGACAGAAATAGCAGTACTCTCCGTTATTAGTTATCCCAAATTTTTATTACCATCATTAAAAGTGTGTCTTGCATAATTTCTAGAGGTAATGTTAGAGGTCACCTGAAGGATGTCATTACCTTCAGGTTACCTTGTACGTCATGTTCATGATTTGGAACTAAGCGACACTCTACCTTATATATATATATATATATATATATATATATATATATATATATATATATATATATATGTTACGTGTACTATCGATAATCATTGAATGTCAAAGTTTTTAGAATGATGAACCCTATAAATATTTTAACTTATGTGGTTGAACAAATTGATGGTAAAGGTTGGCCTGATAACACTGATTACTCACATATACCCGTGAAATTCATAAGAGAGGACGAGGCACCTACATAGGTAGGATGCATGGCTTCATTTCACGGCAAATGTTTGCCACATAAAATTGATTCATTTTATTACACTATTGTACTTGGAGAACTAAAAATCAAACAAGAAGTTATAGGGTACTTGTGGGTAGGTGCTGCCAGTGAGTTTGTGGTTTATGGGTACTCGAGAGTAGAAATAAGATAGCAGTGCAGAATTGGGTGGTGCATGGGTAGTACCCATGAGTCCCCCCCCCCCCCCAATTGTAACATTTGTTAATTTTTCAAACCCGAAAACTCGACCCGTTTAAATTTTCGGATCTTCTTTTACGAAAACTTGTTCTTTGCATAATCGTATGATCAAATTAATAAAGTTCTAATTCCTCATCCATATTATTATTATTATTACTACTACTGCTGCTGCTGCTGCTACTGAATCATAAATTATTCATTTCAAGTTATTAACATTATTTTCAAATCTACAAATACTTGAATCTATATTCATTTTATTGTTTACATGTGTAATAGTTAATTTGATACATTGAACCGGGTATGTCTAGATAAATATTTTAACATATAACATAAATAGTTATGGCCATCTTAAATTAGTTTTTATCATAAGTATTTTACTTCACATATTTTATTAAGAAAAAGCATCTTTTTAACATATTTCAAACGCAACTTTCTCTCCAAGACTTACCTATTTAACCCCCTTCTAATCATAACAATAAATACTCTTCATTTTTATCTTATTTCCTTTTCTCATTCATCTCTTCTTTTCTCTCTAAAACATTCATCCAAGTAAGGTTTAATTTATGTTCTTCATATTTTCTTTGCTATTGATCATGTTTTATGTGTTTATTCTTCGTTCTCTCTTATTTTTCTTTTTGTTTATAATGGTTCAAAAACTATCATATAATCACGTCAAGGATCCCACATAATCCATATACCATGTTGTGTGCTGTGGAGGAGACAAAGAACTAAAGGTTGGAAGATGATCTTCAGTAGCCACACCTTAACAAGTTCTTACATTCTTGAAGTTTTTGTTGTATTTAGTTTATTTTAATTCATGAACCATAAGGATTTTGATGATACATGACCAAACATGTTGTATTTATCATACCATAAGTGGTTCATAATTTTTCTTTATCAAAATCCATTATGAAACATCAAAAACATTGTTATTTACAATGTTCCAGATTTGACAGCAGAATTATTCGACAAAGGTTGAGTAATAACTTGATCATAATAAACTGGAATGATGCAAGGCAAAATCCTATCATTTACTTTATTGAGTTACGGTTCTAATGCCTATTTATTTGAATTAATTTCTTTCGTATGGCTTCACAATCGTTATTTTAAAATCATTGCGCATATCTATACCATGTTAGAAAAATGGCTATTTTAGCCAATCTCGGGTCCGAATATGACTAAACTTTCTAAGTGAAAGTTTTTCCTAACACATTCATTTAGTTGACTGGAGTTTTTTATATTTTTTGGGCATTGTTCATATCTTTTAATAATTTATCTATGCTATGACAGCAAGCTATCCAAATTCTGTTTTCATCTTTCTTTTCCTTTTTCAAGTACAAGTTATCATATCATCATACCATTATAATCCTTAGTTAATTATTCGTCAAACACAAACTAAAACTAACCTTATTACTTTTATTTAGGGCTTACACGTTAGGACATTCACACGCTTAACTAAGATCTTAATCTTTCAACCCACCAAATTCAATGTGAGTTTACATACCCTTTTTCACCTTTCTTATATTTTGTGGGTGACATGTATACCTTATGTACTATTCAAGTTTTATTACCACATCTATTCAAAACACAATTCAGTTTATGTTTATTTGTGATTATTACATGCTCTATGATTATGCTCTTTGTGCTTAAGTGTTTATTTTATTGTTTGGTGGTTTGGCCTCATTATCATCTATTCTCATCTAGTATGATCATGCATTTACCTAAGTACATTAATTTTGTATCAACAGAAACAAATCTACATCTATTAAACATGAATGGCGATTTTATCTATCTACATATATAAACCTAAAATTATTTTTTCTCACCAACATTCGTGTTAACAAACTCTATTTTTATACATGCTACAGGTTCAAGTATATGGTGTTATCAAGATCGAAGATAGTTAGTTCGGCCTTAGGATATTTATGTAACATTCGTTACTTTTCAAACCCAAAAACCCGACCTATTTTGAATTTTCGGTTATATATATATATATATTATGAGGTTATTAATAAATTTTCGTTGCATGTATTCTATGTGCCAATCGTCATTTTGTTATCTTTATTGGTTTACGCATTTGAATTCGTTAAATCGACTCATTTTGTCTTTTCGACATAGTCTTTTTTTATTAGTTCATCATTGATATAATGCTCACGATGATTTACGATTATTGTTCATTTCCTATTTATTTTAAGCAATTATCGAAATGCCGAGATTTAAAGTTGTTATTTTAACAATCCTCAAACTATACGGGTGTAATATAAAAATTATCCAAATATTCTAACTGTTATTTCATTTCTAACGCATTTCAAAGTACAAGGTCTATAATGTAAATATAGTTTATATTCTTATTTAAATCAAACTTGAAAGTAGAAGGTCCATTATGTAAATTGACTTAAATTATTATATGTGATGTTTTTAAATGGACCGGAATTTCAGTTAAAAAGGAGGCCCCCGTAAACTTTCTTACGGATTCTCTTGAAGGAATATCTACTTTACGACCGGCCGATATTCTTGTTTTTAGGTGGGTAGGGGGGAACACGCTTGTGTAGATCTCACAGGAGTGTCCCCTCTTGTTGATCTTAGGGACAATGGATTTGTAGCAGGCCAGGTAGCATTGAAGGCGGCATCGGACAAGGTTGTTAAACACGAGAAAGCTTGTTTGGAGAATCAACACGTGTTTATCCCCTTTTCCTTTGACACATTTGGTTTCTTAGCTCAGGATGCCGTGGACCTTCTGAACAGAGTTCAGAAAGTCGAGCATAGTAATTTATCGGCCCATAAGAGCCAAAACTTTGTTTTTAGTGGAATTGGATTTGCTATCCAAAAGGGGGGTTGCGGCGCAGCTTGTTGCCCGCTTACTTGCCACTTCATTGTAAATTATTATATTAATAACAAAATTCAACAAACCAGCCCAGCCCCAACCCGTACCCATCATGTCTTTCCGGTCGCCATCTCCGGCGAAGCCCCGAAACCTCCGGCGACCTTTGTAACGTATTAAAACTAGCATATAAATCTAATTATTAGCTTGTAACCACATTAAACCATAACGACGCATCAATAATCAACGACCATAACGTTTGTTAATCATTAATTGGTGCGTTTGAACCCCGTAATCTTCGTAACTCGCCGGAATATCCGGGTAATCAAATTAATAGAATTAACGCGTACACGCTCCAATTGAGTGTATAAATAGAGGCTTAGGCCTCATTACAACTCGCTCATATCCTTCTTTCCCTCTAAATCTCTCTAATATAGCCGTAATCCTCCGTCAAGCACCGGCTCCGCCGAGGCTCCCTTCTCCGTTAAAACAGCACATTAACGAGTAATTACTATATGCATTATGTTAGTATTAATCAAATAAACAAAACCACTAAAATAATTAAATCATACATGGAACAGAATTTGAGAATTGATAACCTAGGGTTTGAGTATTGAAGATGATCTACTGTTTTTATATTAATAAATTTGGCTTCATTACATAAACTCAAAATGATTATATGGTCCAGTGGTAAGGCGTTGGCCTATTAAACTCAAGAACCATTTTTAATGTTTTTATTAATTAACAGTTGATATATCATAGTATATTTAAGGATTGAGAATCCAATTTATTCTGAATTAATTCATGTTTTTAAATTAATCTTTTAATTATATATTAAATCATAATAAAATCATAAAAACCACATTTAATTAAATAAAAATTATATAAATTAAATATGAAATATATTTCACCATTTGTCACTTAAAAACCGAACTCTCATTTTCGTAAGCCATAAATTAAAAATCATTCGTCAATGTTTAAAGTAAAATTTAAATTGTTAAAATCTTTTTGCTAAACCATTAATTATAAATACGACTTACAAACCCTAGTTCAAGTATACGTGCAAACTTCATATCCTCGCTGTTAAAAACACTTATATCATATTAATAACCGAGTTTTCGTTAAAACATAAATAATAATATTATAATCAAAAAGTATAAAATAATATAAAATATTCATTATAAATTATAAATTATACAATAAACCAATCCCGTACGATTATCGATTAAGTCTCGTTTTACTCAATTTAGTTAGTGCGGATCGCTTGTTTCGGCTTTCGTGACGCGTTCGGTTGTTTGCCATTTTTCAACGCTTTCGAGTTCTCCTTTTTGCTTCAATTCATAAGGTGAGTTTCTCACACCCCTTTTTTTAACGCTTTTACTTTTGGGGGTAGCATATATATCATATCAAACGCAAATTGATTTCATACTCAGCTATTAAACTACAATTCATATCGTGGACTTGTGTGTTATATGTGCTTACTTGATTATGTGCTCAACAAGTGGTTGTCTCAATAAGTATGATCATACGTCCCCCTTTGCGCTCAGGACCATTTTTTTATGAGTGGAAAAGGGACCCCCCATCCGAGTACATTGGCTATTGCCAACTGGAAAGGACATTACATGCAAAGTAGTTTAATTATCACAAGTTTCATGGAATTGCAAGGTTTTTATGTATTTATTCAAACTTGTGGAACTCATCAACTATTAAGTTAGTTGACCATATTTTATATATATGCTACAGGTACTATTATTAGAGGCTGAAGATGAGAAGACACCTAGAATCATAGGTTATTTAATAAACAAAATTATCATATTTGATTGTATTTTTGATTTGTATTGTTACCTTCAAACATTGTGTTAATTGATGCTTAAATGAATTAATGTTATTATTGCCACCCAATAGTGTCACGTGTGTTTGAACAATCTGTACGTGACACTCGGGCGTTTCCGCTTTAAGCCGGGGTGTTACAATTTAGTAAAAAATACAAATGTATGTTGTATTTGATTTGGTTATTGTAATTATGTACTTGTTTTAATGTTATTGAATTAAATAATTATTGTCGTTTTAGTTAGTGTCTTTTGAGCTAATGTCTGATCAATATGTTACGCCCCGGAACGTTCCGACGCTTTGGTTGGGGTGTGACACTTATTTATTAGTATACGGGGAAGAAATGTGATCTATGTATGGTATCTATCGACTTGAAAAGGCGTTGGACATTTTGTCACACAGATTAATTTGGGATAATTTGGTGGGTAGAGGGGTTCCTGAAAGGTATGCAAACATAACTAGGGATATGTATGGTAGGAGTGAAGCTAGTGTCCGGGTGCTTGTAAGGGATACCTATCTCTACCCTATGGAGGCTTGACTTCACCAAGGGTGTGTGTTGAATCCGCTTCTTTTTGTAGTTCTCTTGGATGAGTTATCAAAGTCAATTTGGGAGATTCCACGCTGCATGTTATTTTGCGGATGACATTTTGTTGGTTGCAGAGTTTAAACAGGGACTCAACGCAAGGTTAGAGGAATGACAAGCAACTTTAGAGGTTAAAGGGTTAAGGATTAGCCGTTTTAACATCGAGTACCTATATTGTGACTTTAGTGGTGTAGATGATAGTGAGGGCACTTAGAACCCGGACCCGTTTAATGATATATTCTTAGAACCTGGGTACCGACCCTATTATAAATAGCCGGGTCTGATCCAGATTGGTTCTCACGAGTCTTTTCCAGTTTATGCTTGTCCCTACCTAGGTTGAAATTGACATGATACAAAATAAAAGGACTAAAATGTTAACACTAGTTTCTCTTTTTCAACATTACATACAGATGTATATATATATTCACACAAAACACACCCTGTCTTTCCTTTTGCCAAATTCCAGAGAGAGAAAATCAAATGAAATGAAATCATCTCATCTCTAAGTCAATGGCAACAACAAATCCAAATCTATATGCTACCACAAAATGTTAGCCAAATCCCCCCTTGTTATCTCCAACCCCATCTGAAGAAACACTAAGTGACCCCGGCAGATTACGGATAATCTTAGGGTCAAGTAGATGTTTCCCACGAGGGTTAGGTCCGGCAAAGATGGTTACTCTTCTGATGACCTGCAAAACAGACACCGTGAGCTCGTCACTGAGAAGGGGGGGTACCTCCTTGTGACCACCCTCCGGCGTGAGAATCAGACTAGATTGCTCTGAATATAAATGTATATTAAGAGAAATAGCTAGAGCAGATAAGATATGTGATGGTATAAGATAGTATATGATACCGTTCCAAGGTGTTGGAGTATTTATAGCCGAAGGTAGGTTTCCAAGCAGGTACAGCCAGCTGTATAATATTCCTTTTCTACCAACTGTGGGCTACGCACGTGCCATGCTGGTGGTTGGTGGGTAGGCAGCGGCTGATAGTGACATGGCCGGCTGTGTACTATTCCTTTTCCACCAACTGCAGGCTATGTACGTGCCACGACAAGGGTTGGTGAGTAGGCAGCGGCTGATAGTGATATTTTGTACTAGAGCGTGCTCCTCGTCGTACTGTTGTCAGTGAGCTGTCACCCTGTGATTGGTTCATGGGCTGCTTTGGTCAGATCTTGTCTATTTGTCCATACCTTGGCAGGTATAGTACAAAAGATCCTCCAGAAGCGTACGGACTGGCTCATTTGGGCAGGAGTATTCCCGCCTTGCTCATTCTTTCTTCAGGTGACATTACTAAATTATTGAGAGTTAGTGCCTTGTGCGTGTAGCCTTGCTATTAGTGCGGGTAGCCTTCCCTGATGGCTTGTATCCGCAGCTGCGGGAACAGGCGGGGTACTTCACCATTGGGAGGCTTTTCCTGCGGGAACAGCTGGCGTACTGCGCGTAAGGTCTTCATCTCTCTGAGCATGGTGGGTCCTGCGGAACCAGTTGGTCTTTGCGCAGACGTCCCTCTTCAAGGTGAGTCTTGCGGGTCCAACTAGGCCCTGCTGGGACCTACCTCTTCAAGTACCCCCAGTCCAATGTTCTTCTCATGAATTGTTAATAAGTGAGGTGAACTTTTGGACTTAAGCAAAGGGTTTTGAAAAGGGTTTTTAGTTTTAAGGTTTTCCGTGGGGATTCTTCCCGCGGTTTTCCTAATGTCACGTGCAGAAATTCCCGACTTTTCTGCTTGATCTTTGGGGTATGATGCGGGTAGGTGTGTAACCTCCTCGCAAGTCAGGAGCGTTGAGTTTCACTTGTGTAGATTCTCCACGAGGTTTTGGTAGTTTTAGACATAGTGATCAATTATGTTAAACAACCAATTCCATCTTGGAGCTTCAAACAATCTAGTTCTCAACGTTCCCGCTTGTTATATCCCTTTCCACAAGCATGGCCCAGAAGATCCTTCTTGGTTTTAATTCCCTGCAAGTGCTAAGTATGTGAAGGGTTTCGCCTTGACACTGTACCCGCACTCGTCTTATAGTTACTTGACTTCCAAGGTATTCTTGGCTTCAATTCCCTGCAGGTGCTAAGTATGTGAAGGGTTTCGCCTTGACACTGTACCCGCACTTGTCTTATGGTTTCTTGGTTACCAAGGTATTCTTGGCTTCAATTCCCTGCAGGTGCTAAGTATGTGAAGGGTTTCGCCTTGACACTGTACCCGCACTTATCTTACGGTTTCTTGGTTACCAAGGTATTCTTGGCTTCAATTCTCTGCAGGTGCAAAGTATGTGAAGGGTTTCGCCTTGACACTGTACCCGCACTTGTCTTACGGTTTCTTGGTTACCAAGGTAAGGGGGTATATTCCCCTTATTTTTGAATCTTTGTTTCACGTATATTTTAGTTTTAACTTAGCAATTTCTTTAGTTTGGATAAGTTAACCTTTCAACGTGGCAGATGATAGGTTAAAGTTTTGCTCTCTTTCGTGATTGTGCGGGTAAGACTGTCACTTTCACTTGGCTAAACTTTACCTATATCTGACCTGCGTGAAGGTTTTCCTCATCTTTTCCTTAGAAATTTTCTAAGTGTTTTAAATAAGTTAACCTTTCGACGCGCGGTTGTCAATAGGTTGATGTTCAGTTTCCTCTATCATGATTGTGCGGGTAGGACCGTCACTTTCATTTAGTGGGATGACCAAACTTTACCTATAACTGACCTGCGTGAAGGTTTTCCTCATCTTTTCCTTAGAAATTTTTGCCGTTTTGTGTTTATGCGGGTTTTGCCGCCTTCCACACGCAACGACTTACTTTCCCACTTATTTATGCGGTGAATACCGGCATATCAGTGTTTTGAATAAGTTAACCTTTCGACGCGCGGTTGTCAATAGGTTAATGTTCAGTTTCCTCTATCATGGTTGTGCGGGTAGGACCGTCACTTTCATTTAGTGGGATGACTAAACTTCACCTATAACTGACATGCGTGAAGGTTTTCCTCATCTTTTCCTTAGAAATTTTTGCCGTTTTGTGTTTATGCGGGTTTTGCCGCCTTCCACATGCAACGACTTACTTCCCCACTTATTTATGCGGTGAATACCGGCATATCAGTGTTTTGAATAAGTATAAAGGTAAGGCTATCAACACAATGTGATAAAGGAGAATCATTTCCATTAGAAGTGGCTCTAGGCCTTTTCTTTATAAGTTTGGAATTGATCTACATGTAACATTTGCGTAATTGAGCTCCATTCCATGTTCTTGGGATGGGGGTGCCATCGAGCCTTTCGAGCCGGTATGCGCCCTTTCCCAAAACTTCTTTGATAATGTATGGCCCTTCCCAGACCGGGGCCAGCTTTCCTGGGCGTTCTTGGTTCGAAGCCTCGTTGTTACGCAGTATGTAGTCTCCGACATTGAAGTTGCAGAGTTTTACCCGCGTGTTGTAGTACTTTTGCATTTGTCGCTTGTAGTTCTCTTCACGCGCTGCGGCTAAGTCTCTGCGTTCTTTGGTTAGCATAAGGTCTAACCGTCTTTCCGCATCATTGTCTTCTGGCTGAATCAAGACCCTTGGTGAGGGTAAACCAATTTCGACCGGGACCATGGCTTCAGTGCCATAAGTGAGGCTGAACGGGGTTTCTCCCGTACTGGCCTTTTTCAGCGTTCTGTTTGCCCAAAGGACGTGTGGAACTTCGTCCACCCAACCGGATCCGTGTTCCAAGAGTCTTTTCTTTATGCCGTCGATGATGCTCTTATTTGCTCTTTCCACCTCACCATTACCCTGCGGGTGCGCCACTGAGGTAAAGGTGTGGGTGATTTGAAGTTCTTCCAGCCACTTTTGTAGCTTCTTGTCAGCAAAGTTGGTGCCGTTATCGCTCAACAAATTCTTGGGAAGTCCAAAACGACAAATAATAAATTCCCAAATAAATTTTTTGATATGTTTTGCGGTTGTTTGGGCTAAGGGTTTTGCTTCTATCCACTTGGTGAAGTAGTCGATGGCTACCACCAGAAACTGAACGTTCCCTGCTGCTGTGGGAAATGGGCCTGTCACATCGATGGCCCACTTCTGAAATGGCCATGAAGAGGTGACTGGAACAAGTTCATTCTTCGGGCGATGCGTGTTGGGTGCGTAGAGTTGGCAAGACCTACACTTTCTGATGTATGCCAGCGCATCTGTATGCATCCCCGGCCAAAAGTATCCCGCGTTATTTAGCTTAGCTACAACAGCGTGTGGACCTGCGTGTACTCCACAGATGCCCTCGTGCACTTCCTTTAGGAGGTAGCCAGCATCTTGGTTGTCCACGCATCTTAGGAGTAGGCCAAGAAAATTACGCCTGTAAAGGATGTCATCGATGAGTTGATAGTTCAGTGCTTTACAGCGTATTTTTCTTGCCTGTGTTTTTTACTCTGGTAGTATACCGCCGCAAGGTAATTTATTATTGGTGTCATCCACGTTTCTGTGTCGGTTTGGATGACACAGATTTCCTTGTGCGGGACTAATGGTGCTTCAAGGAGTTCAATGCGGATGTCCTTTCCCAAGTGGGTGAAGGCTAATGATGCCAACTTGCTTAACCCATCCGCAGATTTGTTTTCGCTACGCTTGACGTGTATGAACTTACAATCGTTAAAGTCGCGCATAAGGGTTTTTGCTTGTGCGAGGTACAGGGCCATTGTGTCGTTCACGGCCGTGTACGTCCCGTTTATTTGGTTGGCTATTAACATGGAATCCACGTGGGCTTCCAAGTTTTTCACTCCCATCTTACGCCCAATTCTCAGCCCGGCCAAGAATGCTTCATACTCTGCTTCGTTATTTGTACTTGGAAAATCCAGTCGAATAGCGTAAGTGTATTCTTGGCCTGCTGGGTTGGTTAGTTTCAACCCTGCGCCTGAGCCCTCGTTGCTGGCTGCTCCATCAGTGTAGAGTCGCCAGACATCATCGATGTCCTGTGCTGGAGAGGGTTGAGCCTCCTCCTTGTACTCTTTCTCCCGCGAAGCGGGGACTTCTGCAATAAAGTCGGCCAAGACCTGGCCTTTTATGGCTGGCCTCGGCTTGTACTTTATCGCGTATTCTCCCAATTCTATTGCCCATTTGGCTAGGCGTCCTGACAATTCGGGTTTGCCTAGAACGTTTGCGAGTTTGAAGTTGGTGAGAATGGTGATTGGGTGACCTTGGAAATATCGTCTTAGCCTGCGTGAAGCCTGTACAAGTGCTAAGACTAATTTTTCCAGGGTAGAGTACCGGGTTTCTACATCTGTTAGGACACGGCTAACATAGTAGATTGGCATCTGGATGCCTTTTCATTCTACTAGCAGGACGGCCCCGGTTGCTCTATCTGTGGCGGAAAGGTATAGGATTAATTCCTCCCCCGCTTCTGGTGCTGTGAGCGTTGGGAGTTCGATCAAGCGTGACCGAATTTCCTGAAAAGCTGCTTCCGCTTCTGGTGTCCAGCGGAAGTGCGTTTTCTTTAAACAGTTTCTCAATGTTGACACGAATGGGAACGACCTATCCGCATGGTTTGCCAAAAAGCGGTTAAGTGCGACTAGGCGTCCATTCAGTGTCTGAGCTTGCTTGATGGTAGTAGGTGATTCCATTTTGATAATGGCTTCGACCTTTTCAGGGTTCGCTCTGAAGCCATCTTTAGTAACAATGACTCCTAAGAACTTCCCTTCTTCCATCCTAAAGGAACACTTGCTCGGGTTGAGCTTCATGTTTATCTTTCTGAGCGTGTTGAAAGTTTCTTCGATATCTTTCAACATCGTTTCTGGGTCAGGGCTTTTGATGACCAAGTCATCCATTTAGACTTCCAAGTTCCTCCCAATTTGGGCATGAAACTCTTTGTCCATCAGGCGTTGGTATGTGGACCCGGCATTCTTAAGTCCGAATGGCATCATTTGATAAAAAAATATACCATCGGGCGTCCAAAATGCGGTTTTGTCCTGATCGTCAACGGCCATGTGGATTTGATGGTACCCCTTATACGCATCAAGGAAGCATTTAAGGCGAAACGGTGCTAACGAATCTACCTTAAGATCAATTTCGGGTAACGGGTAACAATCTTTGGGGCATGCTTTGTTTAAGTCTTTGAAATCTATGCACATGCGCCATTGTTTGTTAGACTTCGGTACCATGACGGGATTTGCAACCCATGTTTGATATCTGCTAACGCGTACGATGCCCGCGTCAAGGAGTTCCTTGACTTGGGTTCTACACGCGTTAGCTTGTTCCGCCCCCATTACTCTGCGCTTTTGTATGACTGGCGTAAAAGCCGGGTCACACTTGAGCTTATGCTCTGCCTTACTTCGAGGTACACCAGTCATGTCAGCTGGTGTCCACGCGAAGATGTCAGCGTTTATCTGTAGTAAGCGTTTGAGTAAGGTGCGCGTAGGATCAGTGACTGTTGGGCCAATGGTAACAGCCTGGTCAGGGTATTTGCCATTGAAGGCCCATTCTTCTGGTTCGGTGATTGTTGGTTTAGCCATCTTTGGTTTGGGTTTTGATGAGACAGATGCGATGCATACCTGGGGAATACCGGTGATCATCGCTACACCCTCAGTTGTTGGCCATCCCATCATGCCGTGGACTGAAGATACCACGGCATTGAATCTTGTCATCCCGTCTCTCCCGAAGAGAATGTCGTATGTGTGGTGTGGCTTCCTCATTACGACAAAGTCCACGTCTTCTGTGCGGGAGTGTTTCCCGTCTGTGAGAATGACGGGGAAAGATAGGATGCCCAGGGGGGTGTTTGTGCTGCCGTCGAACCCTTCCATCGAGGCGTAGACCGTTTCCAGGCGTTCCTTGTCTTCGTCGTCTAGCTTGTCGAAGAACTGCCTGTACATAACCGTTAACGAGGCGCCGTTGTTAACAAGAGTGCGGGAAGTGATGTAGTGCCCTAGCTGGCTTTTGATGACGATAGGGCCTTCTTTGCTGGGTCCTCCTGGCACTCGCGGGAAGCGCACCTCAGCTTCCTTCCACGCGCATGGTTCTGTCGTTCGTCTTTTTCTTCCTCTGACGTTACTATGAACCATGTGGATGCTGATGTCAACGGGCTTTCGTCCGTTGCTTTTGTATCGGTTATCATTCTTCCCTCCATTATTGATTGATGCCACAAGGTGTGTAAGTTTTCCATCCTTGACGAATGTTTCAACAATATCCCTCAAGGATATACACTCCTCAGTGGTGTGACCCTTTGTCCCGTGGAAGTCACAGGATCTGCTCTGATCCGCGTTATGTCGCTGCCAGACCATTGGAGCTTTTGGCCATGGGAGTTTTTCGGTGGCAAATATCTCCGTGACGCTTTTGGTGAGTGGCGTCCACCGGGGGTTTCGGCTTGATGGGTGCGTGTTATCCCTTCCGCCTACTAGAGGACGAAAGCTGGATGAGGTGTCAAAGTTTACCCTTGACTGCCAAATACCTAGCTTCCTCTTTTTGTTTTGCCGGGCGGTCCGGACGTTGTTTTCTCTAGTCCTCTGCGTGTAAAGGTTTGTACTCTGGGGAAGATCCCTACCCAGTTGCTTCTCCGTTTCGGCAAAGCGCTTGGCCGCCGTCATGATGGCATCCCATGTGGATGGCATGCCGTCTTTACCCGTCAACGTGCGGATAAGCTCTGGGTATTCGGCGCCCTGGATGAAAGCGGCGCGAACAAGATCTTCGATATAGGTGCCCAGACTCAGCTTTTTCGAGTTGAAGCGAGTGATGAAGTCTAGTAAAGATTCATCTTCTTCTCTAACGCAGTTGAGGATCGTCCACTGCTCTTCAGTATATTTCCTCTGTTGGCTGAAATGCTAGCTGAACTTGTGTTGGAAGTCCGCCCAATCATAGATGTGGTAGACCGGTAAACGATCAAACCACGCCCTGGCCGCTCCAACCAGCGTCATCTGGAACATATAACACCACGTGGGTTCCGTCCAGTTGCTGACGGTTGCCCCCGCTATGAATCTGTTCAAGTGATCATCTGGGTCGGATATACCATCATAAGTGCCGATGTTGGACATCTGTTTGGCACTCTTCGAAGCGATTGCTTCCGCAATGTCCCTTGCAAACTTGGACGTTCCCGCATTTGCAACAGTTGGTCTAAAGGTTTTAGAGAAGTCACGTGGGTTTCTCCCCGCGTTCCTTGGTTTGAAAGTTTCTCCAAAATTCCTTTTCGGTTGGAAGTCCGTTTCCTTACGCTTCCCTTTCGCCCTATGACGAGGGTTTGCGTGTCACACCCTCAAAATCCACTAACGGAGTTTTACCGTCAGAGGGTGTGAACTGGCAGGATCGGAATCATTAGTTATAACCAAACCAAAGAAAAACGTTTAAATGAAAGTAAGTGCGGAAGCGTAAAACCTTAATTCAAAAGTTGCGTCACGCAGGACGACTTAAAACCAAATGTAACTGTTAAAATTAAGTTTGCAGAATAAAAGTGTTTTCATTAATGCATGCTCCTAAACCGCGCGCCCGCCTCGGCTACCTGAGAATAACATACTAAAAGTGTCAACACAAGGTTGGTGAGTTCACAAGTAAAATAAGATAAATCGTTTAGCGTTTTGCGTAACCTCGTTACGACGTTTAAATGTTGCGTAACCCCGTTACGACGTTTGAGTGTGTAACCACGTTACAGCGTTTGAGTGTGTAACCACGTTACAGCGTTTAAGTGTGTAACCACGTTACAGCGTTTAAGTGTTTTGCATTACCAGATAGTGTTATGTCAAATTATATATCGATAGGTAGCTAATCTATACAACAAGTATCGCTAAGTGGTTCGCGACCGAAGCTGACTGTTTATCAAGTGCCCGTCACCAGGTCCTCCAGACCATGGTAAGTGTTAGCCAAAATTTACACCCACTCAACCTCCAGTTGAGCTTAGCGTCGGGTGGGGTTTGTCAAACCCAGTAGTACTACCCAAAAGTGACTCGCTATTCCAAATATTAACCGGTCCGATGTGTGGGACTTCAAATGTTACGTATGCCGCTTAGCCTTTACAAGTGATATATAATTTATAACAAAATCTTTCATATGCGTTTATCTCAGAAAATATGTTTATCGGAGTATGTTATCTCCCCCAAGTGAAAAACGTTTGAAAACAGTTTAAGAGTGGGGTAAGTGAACTCACTGTTTGCGAAGAATATCCGATCTAGATCACCGAGTGATGCGCGTCGTAGAAAACTCTCTAGCGTTCTAAAATAACAAAGAGATTTTCTAAGTATCGGAATGTTTAACGAGTCTCTAGACTCGGCACATAATACCTATGCACGTAACATGTTTCGTGTTTCGTTTGTGAATCGTGTGTGACTTAAACAAGTAAAATTGTGATACGATACATGAGTGAGCAATTACTTTCGTGTCACGTATTAATAACATACTTATTAGCAATTATTCCCGTAGGGGCATTTTGGTCAACAAACAAAGACTAACTAACCATTATTTCCCCATAAGGGCAATTTGGTCAATTCATGGCAATCAACTAGCAACTATTCCCCGCAAGGGTATTTTGGTCAAAATACAACAATTATATAAAAACTATCATATTTCATGCATTCCTATACAACTCAGCAGCTAGTTTCGTTATGACAGAATTTCTACTTGAAAGATTGCACTAGTTTACAGATTATAACGTCTCAATTAATTTACCAAAAATTACCACAGGAGCATACATATCTTAGGTTTCCAGAACATCTTTTATCTTATTTTTATTCCATATAGATTGTTCATAATGATCAAAACATTACAGCTAACTTATATCAGTCAGATTCATGCACATCAGAATGTTATTTGCAATTCCCGTTAAACGAAAAATCCAATAAATGCAAGACCACTTGGGTTTGGTTCCTAACTCAGTGAGTCAACCTCCAGAAGTGGAACCAACCCAATTGGTCTCGTAGTTCATGAGATATAACATTTACAACATAACCTAACAGCAGGTCTAGCAGCTCAGCTTTGCATCACGTTTTTGTAAAATCATAAAAGTATACTTCCACTTATCCAAAAATTACGAATTTATACTTCATAGAAACTAGACTCAACCTAGTTTACTGCAGTACCCACAATCTCAATCAATTTTCACGTTTACACTTCGTTACAGTCAGTTAAACATCGTATATACGTTCTGTCCAGAATCTGTTCACATCAAAACTCATCATAATAACAATCTATGAACTATCATGCATCCATATAACCCTCTAGACACTATAACTACTATCCATGCATATCAATCACACCATACATACAAGATTAGGGTTTGTGTTTTAATTCAAATCAAGAACAACAATCAATCATGTATCAATATCAATCTAGTTATCAATCTATTATCCAACTAACAAGAATCATAACAATCACATACATACAAGATCGGCCGATTTAGGGTTTTCACACAACCCATCAAACATCAAAATTAAACAACAAAGAGGTAAGAGATGATCAAGTATACCTTCCTAGCACCTAGTTCTTGGATTAATCTTTTGATTTGATGTGTATATGTGTGTGATGGTGGACGGCAGCCGTGGGTCAAGAGAGGGAGAGAGAGCCGATCGGTGGTGTTGTAGGTTTAGAATAATAGGTTAGGGTTTGTTTATTAGTGATATATTTATAAACAAACAAGTTACACTCTAGTCCTTCTACTTTCAAGTGTTGTTTTTCTAGAACATTCTATCCTAACTTGCACATAATCATGACAATAATATAACACATAATCCTAACACATAGTTATCACATCATTAGTGTTTTAGTGTGCTTCGTTTATTCCTCAATCGTTTGCGTTTCGGTGCAAATCCCGAAAGACTACTACACATGTAGTAAGTGTTAAGCGTCATTTAAACCCTAGTTTAAATGTAATGAAGTATGCGTTATAGATTCAACGATCTTAAAGTTTGAATTAACGGAGTTGAGTTAACGAGGTTAACCTGAAATTGACGATTGTCACATCATTCCCATGTTAAAGAATTTTCGTCCCGAAAATTTGAGTCAAGTCGTGATGAGAGCCTGAAAAAGTAAGAAAGATTTTCAGTTTGTCATATCATCCCCTAGTAGAAAGAAATTTCGTCCCGAAATTTAGTTCATACCTCCGGTGATGTTTGACGGTTTGCCGGGTTTCGCGGTTTTCGGTGTTTGGTTAGCCCTTCAAAAAGGTGAGGATACTTTTTCATCATGTGATCCTCGCGTTCCCTTGTGAACTCCGGTCCACGTCTCGAGTTCCAACGAACCTTAACAATTGGAATTTTGCTGTGTTTGAGCGTTTTGGTTTCCCAATCCAAAACCTCGACTGGTTCCTCAATGAACCGTAACTGTTCATCAACTTGTAGTTCCTCCAAAGGGACTACTTGGGTTTCATCAGATAGGCATTTCTTCAAATTTGATACGTGGAATACATCGTGTACGCCACTGAGTTCTGTTGGTAGGTCCAGTCGGTACGCCACCGGACCAATGCGCTCAGTTATCCGGTACGGACCAACATATCGTGAGTTGAGTTTGTTTTCGCTTACCAAAGCGAACCACACCTTTCCAGGGTGAGACTTTGAGTAACACTCGATCGTTTACTTGAAATTCGAGAGGTTTTCGGCGCTTGTCGGCGTAACTCTTTTGGCGATCTCGTGCTGCTGCCATGCGATTTCGGATTTGAACAATCTTTTCCGAGGTTTCGAGTACCAGTTCCGGACCAGTGATTTGGCTATCACCCACCTCTGCCCAGCAGAGTGGTGATCGACACTTCCGTCCGTACAGCTCTTCAAACGGCGCTACCTTAATACTTGCGTGGTAGCTGTTATTATACGAAAACTCTACCAAGGGTAAGTGGGGTTCCCAACTTTTTCCGAAATCTAAGACGCATGCACGCAACATATCCTCCAGGGTCTGAATAGTCCGTTCACTTTGCCCATCCGTCTGAGGATGGTATGCGGTACTCATATCGAGACGTGTGCCCAGTGCGCTTTGCAGCGACTTCCAAAAGTGTGAGGTAAAACGAGAATCTCGATCGGAAATGATCGAGACAGGCACTCCGTATCTCGACACTACTTCCTTCATGTAGACACGAGTCAGTCTTTCCATTTTGTCTGTTTCCTTAATCGCTAGGAAGTGCGCCGATTTAGTCAACCGGTCAACGATCACCCAGATGGTATCGCATCCCGTCGGTGTTTTAGGCAAACCCGTAATAAAGTCCATTGAGATGTGTTCCCATTTCCACATTGGGAGTTCCGGTTGTTGCAGTAGACCAGATGGTTTCTGGTATTCTATCTTGACTCTGGCACAAGTCAAGCATTTGCTCACGTAGGTGGCAATGTCGGCTTTCATGTTCGGCCACCAGTAAAGTTCCTTTAAATCATGATACATTTTATCTGAGCCAGGGTGGATAGAATATCGGGACTTGTGAGCTTCGTCCATCACTAGAGTTCTCAATTCTCCGTATCGTGGAACCCAAATCCGGTTCTCAAAATATCGGACCCCGTCCGATCTGGTTTCAAGTTGCTTGCTCATGCCCCGCATGAGTTTCCGATGGAAGATTATCATCTTTCAACGCTTCCAGTTGCGCATCGCGAATCTGATCGGGTAAGCTGGCATGAATCGTAAGTTGCAATGCTCTCACCCGTCTGGGTTTATCTGTTTCTTTTCTGCTGAGGGCGTCGGCCACCACATTGGCCTTGCCAGGGTGGTACTTGATGGCACAAACGTAATCTTTAAGCAGCTCGACCCCAACGACGCTGTCGCATGTTCAGCTCCTTCTGATCGTAGATATGTTGGAGGCTCTTGTGGTCGGTGTAAATGGTAAACTTGGTACCGTACAAGTAATGCCTCCATATCTTAAGAGCAAACACTACAGCTCCGAGTTCCAAATCGTGGGTCGTGTAGTTCTTCTCGTGAACCCGTAGTTGTCTAGAGGCGTAGGCTATAACCTTCTCGAGTTGCATCAGCACACAACCGAGACCTTGTATAGATGCGTCACAGTGTACCTCAAAGTTTTCCGTTCCCTCGGGGAGAGCTAAAATAGGGGGCGCTACAAAGCTTGGTTTTCAACAGTTGAAAAGCGGATTCTTGCGCGTCACCCCAGTTGTACTTAGTGCCCTTGTGAGTCAAAGCGGTGAGGGGTTGAGCAATCTTTGAAAATCCCTCGATGAAACGCCGATAGTAGCCGGCCAGTCCTAGGAATTGTCGCACCTCAGTCGGAGTCTTAGGTGCTTCCCAGTTTTTGATGGCCTCTACCTTACTGGGATCGACATGGATACCATTCTCGTTGATCACATGTCCTAAAAAGTGAACCTCGCGAAGCCAAAATTCACATTTCGAGAGTTTAGCATACAGTTGTTCCTTCTTCAGTAGTTCCAGAATTATCCTTAAGTGCTCTTCGTGGTCAGTCTCGTTCTTGGAATAGACGAGAATATCATCGATGAAAACAATCACGAACTTGTCGAGGTACGCCTTGCATACTCGATTCATGAGATCCATAAATACGGCTGGTGCGTTGGTTAGGCCAAAAGGCATAACCGAAAACTCGTAGTGACCATACCGTGTTCTGAAAGCCGTTTTTGAAATATCTTATTCGCGCACTCTCAGCTGGTGATAACCGGATCGTAGATCGATCTTCGAGTAGTAACTCGATCCCTGAAGCTGGTCAAACAAATCATCAATTCGGGGTAAAGGATAACGGTTCTTGACCGTCATCTTGTTCAACTCCCGGTAGTCGATGCACATTCGGAAAGTCCCGTCTTTCTTTCGGACAAACAAGACAGGGGCTCCCCATGGCGATGAGCTAGGTCGGATAAAACCTTTATCCAACAAATCTTGCAACTGGGTGGACAACTCCTGAAGTTCCGCCGGTGCGAGCCGATACGGGGCTCGTGCTATGGGTGCTTGCACCGGGTGTCAACTCGATCTGAAATTCGACTTGACGAATAGGAGGGAGTCCAGGTAAATCCTCCGGGAAACCTTCCGGGAAGTCTCGCACAACCGGTATGTCTTCAATTCGTTTCTCCTCCGCGGGTTTCTCAACAATCTGCGCCAAAATTGCCGGATGACCCTTTCGTAAATACTTCTGTGCCTTCATAAGGGTAATGACGCTGGTGGTCATGCCGCTTCTCTCGCCTCGGACCGAAATGATCTCGCCAGAAGGGGTGGTAATATGGACTATCTTATCATGGCATATAATCTCCGCTCGGTTCTCGGATAACCAGTCCATGCCGACAACGACATCGAAACTACTAAGCGTAAAAGGAATAAGGTCGATGTCAAAGACATGACCTGACAGTTTCAACTTACATCCCGCAAGTATATGAGTTATTATTACAGTTTTACCGTTAGCTAATTCAACAGGAAACTTAGCGTCTAACGGGGTTGGAGTAAGGTTTAAAAGTTGGCTAAAGGCCTTTGACACAAAACTCCTATCAGCTCCAGTGTCAAACAAAACAGAAGCAAAACAATCGTTTACAGGGAACTTACCAGACACCACATGCGGATCTCTGCGGGGCTTGACCTGATCCAATCACAAACGCTCTTCCTTTGCCATTTCCTCCACCATTACTGCCACTTCCATTGCCCCCATTGTTGTCATTATGTTTCAGCTTGGGGCAATCCTTCCGGAAATGACCTTCCTGTCCACATTCAAAACATCCCTTAGTCGTCATCGGTGGCTTAGGAGCACCCTTCGCCGCAAGGTCTCCTCTACATTCCTTCGCTTGATGACCTATCTTTCCGCATCTTTGACACTTGACACGGTCACATTGACCAACATGATGAAAGTTGCACCTGTTGCACTTTGGATATTTCCCAACATATCCGCTCGAAACCTGCCCGCTACCGTTGTTGTTGTTGTTGTGATTCTGAGTGTTGAAACTCCGAGTAAATTCGGGCTTAAGGTAGTGGTGTTGCGGTGGGAGGTTTGAGGATGAAGATCTGGTGTTGTCAAACTTTCTCTTCCCGCTGTTCGGGTTGCTGTTGTTGTTACTGTTGCTGACGTGGTCATTACTCGGGTTGTCACGGGCTTTAACAGTCGAACCCCTCGGTGGTAACGCACCCTGGGTCACAGCCTGATCCGTCAGTTTGTGAGCCAAACGGATCGCTTGTTGGATCGTGGCTGGTCTGGAAGACGTCACCATACCCTGAATCTGTGGTGCTAACCCATCAATGTACATCTCTATTCTCTTGCTCGGCGGATCCACCATCCGCGGACACATCACTGCCAACTCGTGCGAACGAGTAGTGTAGCTTTCAATCTCTGAACCCACCATTTTCAACGACCAAAACTCCGACTCTAACTTCGAAATTTCTTCCCTCGGACAGTACTCCTCTCGCATCATGTTTTTGAACTCCTCCCAGTTCATCGCGTTAGCCAGTTCCAATCCAAGGATCTGGACGTTCGAATTCCACCAAGTGAGGGCGGAATCCTCAAGTGTCCCAGCAGCGAATTTGACCCTACTGGCAGGGGGACAATTACACATCTCAAAGGCCGACTCGGCCTTCTCAGCCCAACGCAGGAAGCCTATAGCTCCCTCAGTGCCCTTAAACGTACTGGGCTTGCAGTCTAAGTAGTTCTTGAAGGTACATGCTCCATTCGGACCTCCTGTTTGATTTTGAACGTGTGCAGCTAAAGCGGCAGCAACATGGTCATTCAGCAGGGTTTGGAGTTCAGCTGCAGTCATGCTGATGTTACCACGTCCTCGTCCAGCGTTTCTTCCGGCCATTTCCTAGAATCATAGTATAAAACGTGAATTTTTCTTTCATATACAACACACCATACATGTAATAAAAGATAGGTAAGAAAAAAAAAACATCACATCACAACCACTTATTAGTCTAATTAAAAATTCATGATTAAAACCATTGTATTCGCTACAAAGTATTTCCAATCAATCCTTAAAATTATAGAAAAATAATAGTTCGGATGGAGACAACCCCTCCATCTAAGTGTCATCCTCACTAGATGTCGTCATCTGAGGACACCTCTGAATGTGCCTCCTCCTCAGCCGGTTCCTCCTCCGGTTCTTCTTCAGGTTCCTCCTCGGGCTCCTCTTCGGGATCTTCCTCGGGATCCTCCTCAGGCTCCTCTTCGGGATCTTCTTCAGGTTCTACATCAGGCTCTGCCTCGGGCTCTGCCTCAGGTTCTGCTACGTTCTGGGCAAGTTGCATTTGTAGGATATCGCAACGTTCTAAGGCTATTTCGGTTCGGTCCTTGCTTCTTGGAGTTGCTCTTGCAAGTCTATCATCTCGGCTTGCATCTTCATCATAACCTTGGTTTGTTGCTCACTAGTCTCTTGCATTTCTTTCATTGCCGCTGCCATGCGGGCAATCTCCTCCTGAGTCTCGGTTCCATCTTTAAACAGTCTGGCAACATTTTCTCTAGTGTAGCGCATGTAACCCACATCACGCTCCAAACAAGAAACGACAGCTGCGAGAACTCGCTCTACAGGTTCGGTTATAGGTGGTAGAGTGTTAGGGTAAGCAGGGTGGTTCGGGTGAGGCAATGGGGGAACTTGTTCACGGTAGACCATACGTCTGATCATGCTGGGGTACCATTCCCTGCTAACGTTGTTGTCATACAAGCCTCCGGATAGGCGGTACCTCTTTGGTGCAGGAGCTTTGAGTTCCGGGACTACACGGGGTGGCGAGGCAGTAGGTAACTGCGGTTCCTTCCCGTGAGCATGCGTCATCGAATCGGATGATGATGAGGGTGGCGTCGACATTCCTACAGGTAAGCCGGGTATATGCGCGCGTATGAGTGAAGGAGATAAGGAAATAAGATTTCAAGACTACACAAACCTATGCAGTGCGTATCATTATAACTAATGGGTCGTCGCGGTTATAGTCTAGTATGCATGCAGTTTCTAGTTCGCTATAACCAATGGCTCTGATACCAATCTGTCACACCCTCAAAATCCACTAACGGAGTTTTACCGTCAGAGGGTGTGAACTGGCAGGATCGGAATCATTAGTTATAACCAAACCAAAGAAAAACGTTTAAATGAAAGTAAGTGCGGAAGCGTAAAACCTTAATTCAAAAGTTGCGTCACGCAGGACGACTTAAAACCAAATGTAACTGTTAAAATTAAGTTTGCAGAATAAAAGTGTTTTCATTAATGCATGCTCCTAAACCGCGCGCCCGCCTCGGCTACCTGAGAATAACATACTAAAAGTGTCAACACAAGGTTGGTGAGTTCACAAGTAAAATAAGATAAATCGTTTAGCGTTTTGCGTAACCTCGTTACGACGTTTAAATGTTGCGTAACCCCGTTACGACGTTTGAGTGTGTAACCACGTTACAGCGTTTGAGTGTGTAACCACGTTACAGCGTTTAAGTGTGTAACCACGTTACAGCGTTTAAGTGTTTTGCATTACCAGATAGTGTTATGTCAAATTATATATCGATAGGTAGCTAATCTATACAACAAGTATCGCTAAGTGGTTCGCGACCGAAGCTGACTGTTTATCAAGTGCCCGTCACCAGGTCCTCCAGACCATGGTAAGTGTTAGCCAAAATTTACACCCACTCAACCTCCAGTTGAGCTTAGCGTCGGGTGGGGTTTGTCAAACCCAGTAGTACTACCCAAAAGTGACTCGCTATTCCAAATATTAACCGGTCCGATGTGTGGGACTTCAAATGTTACGTATGCCGCTTAGCCTTTACAAGTGATATATAATTTATAACAAAATCTTTCATATGCGTTTATCTCAGAAAATATGTTTATCGGAGTATGTTATCTCCCCCAAGTGAAAAACGTTTGAAAACAGTTTAAGAGTGGGGTAAGTGAACTCACTGTTTGCGAAGAATATCCGATCTAGATCACCGAGTGATGCGTGTCGTAGAAAACTCTCTAGCGTTCTAAAATAACAAAGAGATTTTCTAAGTATCGGAATGTTTAACGAGTCTCTAGACTCGGCACATAATACCTATGCACGTAACATGTTTCGTGTTTCGTTTGTGAATCGTGTGTGACTTAAACAAGTAAAATTGTGATACGATACATGAGTGAGCAATTACTTTCGTGTCACGTATTAATAACATACTTATTAGCAATTATTCCCGTAGGGGCATTTTGGTCAACAAACAAAGACTAACTAACCATTATTTCCCCATAAGGGCAATTTGGTCAATTCATGGCAATCAACTAGCAACTATTCCCCGCAAGGGTATTTTGGTCAAAATACAACAATTATATAAAAACTATCATATTTCATGCATTCCTATACAACTCAGCAGCTAGTTTCGTTATGACAGAATTTCTACTTGAAAGATTGCACTAGTTTACAAATTATAACGTCTCAATTAATTTACCAAAAATTACCACAGGAGCATACATATCTTAGGTTTCCAGAACATCTTTTATCTTATTTTTATTCCATATAGATTGTTCATAATGATCAAAACATTACAGCTAACTTATATCAGTCAGATTCATGCACATCAGAATGTTATTTGCAATTCCCGTTAAACGAAAAATCCAATAAATGCAAGACCACTTGGGTTTGGTTCCTAACTCAGTGAGTCAACCTCCAGAAGTGGAACCAACCCAATTGGTCTCGTAGTTCATGAGATATAACATTTACAACATAACCTAACAGCAGGTCTAGCAGCTCAGCTTTGCATCACGTTTTTGTAAAATCATAAAAGTATACTTCCACTTATCCAAAAATTACGAATTTATACTTCATAGAAACTAGACTCAACCTAGTTTACTGCAGTACCCACAATCTCAATCAATTTTCACGTTTACACTTCGTTACAGTCAGTTAAACATCGTATATACGTTCTGTCCAGAATCTGTTCACATCAAAACTCATCATAATAACAATCTATGAACTATCATGCATCCATATAACCCTCTAGACACTATAACTACTATCCATGCATATCAATCACACCATACATACAAGATTAGGGTTTGTGTTTTAATTCAAATCAAGAACAACAATCAATCATGTATCAATATCAATCTAGTTATCAATCTATTATCCAACTAACAAGAATCATAACAATCACATACATACAAGATCGGCCGATTTAGGGTTTTCACACAACCCATCAAACATCAAAATTAAACAACAAAGAGGTAAGAGATGATCAAGTATACCTTCCTAGCACCTAGTTCTTGGATTAATCTCTTGATTTGATGTGTATATGTGTGTGATGGTGGACGGCAGCCGTGGGTCAAGAGAGGGAGAGAGAGCCGATCGGTGGTGTTGTAGGTTTAGAATAATAGGTTAGGGTTTGTTTATTAGTGATATATTTATAAACAAACAAGTTACACTCTAGTCCTTCTACTTTCAAGTGTTGTTTTTCTAGAACATTCTATCCTAACTTGCACATAATCATGACAATAATATAACACATAATCCTAACACATAGTTATCACATCATTAGTGTTTTAGTGTGCTTCGTTTATTCCTCAATCGTTTGCGTTTCGGTGCAAATCCCGAAAGACTACTACACATGTAGTAAGTGTTAAGCGTCATTTAAACCCTAGTTTAAATGTAATGAAGTATGCGTTATAGATTCAACGATCTTAAAGTTTGAATTAACGGAGTTGAGTTAACGAGGTTAACCTGAAATTGACGATTGTCACATCATTCCCATGTTAAAGAATTTTCGTCCCGAAAATTTGAGTCAAGTCGTGATGAGAGCCTGAAAAAGTAAGAAAGATTTTCAGTTTGTCATATTGCGTCACTGTCGGACTCCTCCCAATCATCGTCCAAGTACTCGCACTCATTGCTCATGTTGAGCTGTTGAGTGTTCCCGAACTCGTCATTAGCCTGTTGGAGTGAACGTAAACGTTCATCCAACTCAGCTTGGAATTCTTTCTGACGTGCTTCTGCCCACGCTTTAACTTGATCAAGTGTTTGGCGGGGGAGCCTCGTTTGTTGTTTCTCCAATTGGGTATCAATGAATCCCAGGGGAGGATTGTTTACTGCACTTGCCCCGGCTTGGGTAACCGGGGTAGTGTTCGTAAAATTTGTGTACTCGCCGGTGTTCCCAGTAGCTGGGGTTTTGGTTACCGGGGTTTCTTGGTCACTCGCTGGCCTTGGCACCGGAGTAACCTTAACCATCTTTCCAGAGGTTTTGAAAAAACTGAGAATTAGTTCTAGCTTTTATGCACGGATGGCGCCAATGAAGAAACACTAAGTGACCCCGGCAGATTACGGATAATCTTAGGGTCAAGTAGATGTTTCCCACGAGGGTTAGGTCCGGCAAAGATGGTTATTCTTATGATGACCTGCAAAACAGACACCGTGAGCTCGTCACTGAGAAGGGGGGGTACCTCCTTGTGACCACCCTCCGGCGTGAGAATCAGACTAGATTGCTCTGAATATAAATGTATATTAAGAGAAATAGCTAGAGCAGATAAGATATGTGATGGTATAAGATAGTATATGATACCGTTCCAAGGTGTTGGAGTATTTATAGCCGAAGGTAGGTTTCCAAGCAGGTACAGCCAGCTGTATAATATTCCTTTTCTACCAACTGTGGGCTACGCACGTGCCATGCTGGTGGTTGGTGGGTAGGCAGCGGCTGATAGTGACATGGCCGGCTGTGTACTATTCCTTTTCCACCAACTGCAGGCTATGTACGTGCCACGACAAGGGTTGGTGAGTAGGCAGCGGCTGATAGTGACATTTTGTACTAGAGCGTGCTCCTCGTCGTACTGTTGTCAGTGAGCTGTCACCCTGTGATTGGTTCATGGGCTGCTTTGGTCAGATCTTGTCTATTTTGTCCATACCTTGGCAGGTATAGAACAAAAGATCCTCCAAAAGCGTACGGACTGGCTCATTTGGGCAGGAGTATTCCCGCCTTGCTCATTCTTTCTTCAGGTGACATTACTGAATTATTGAGAGTTAGTGCCTTGTGCGTGTAGCCTTGCTATTAGTGCGGGTAGCCTTCCCTGATGGCTTGTATCCGCAGCTGCGGGAACAGGCGGGGTACTTCACCATTGGGAGGCTTTTCCTGCGGGAACAGCTGGCGTACTGCGCGTAAGGTCTTCATCTCTCTGAGCTTGGTGGGTCCTGTGGAACCAGTTGGTCTTTGCGCAGACGTCCCTCTTCAAGGTGAGTCTTGCGGGTCCAACTGGGCCTTGCTGGGACCTACCTCTTCACCATCAGATTTTAATTAATATTTTTAGGGATCTCAAATTATTATTTGTATTTTTGGATCTGTGGCAATTTGATCGGCGAAAGAAAGAAAATGCCGTCGCACGCGGATTTAGATCGGCTAATAGAGCAATTGATGGATTGCAAACCCTTGACCGAATCCGAGGTCAAATCGCTCTGCGATCAAGCCAGGGCTATTCTTGTCGAGGAGTGGAATGTGCAGCCGGTTAAATGCCCCGTTACGGTCTGCGGGGACATTCACGGCCAGTTTTATGACCTCATTGAGCTCTTTCGTATCGGTGGGAACCCGCCGGATACCAATTATCTCTTCATGGGCGATTATGTTGGTGAGAAATATTATTATTATTATTTTCTTTTCTGCATTTCTTATATTTAACTAGATTTATGTGTTGTGTCAGATGTTGTAAGAATCGGATGATGTATAACTAGTGTTGTAGAAATTGCTAGTCGGGCGGTATGGTAGGGACTAGCGATTAATTGGGATTAGTCTGATTGGAATTTATATGTATTTTCTTCAAATATACATATATATACCGAATTTTTACGTATAAAATTTTCGGTTTTGACCGATTTTGACCAAATAGCGATTAATCAGATACTAGCTGGTGGTGGGGTACCGACTAGTGATTAATCGACGCCTAGTCGGGATTTTACAAATAGAAGTTTGCTTCATTTGGCCCGTTGATAGGTGCGACAACTCTGTGGTTTGCGCATATGAAGTGACACGCTAGCTGTCGTTTAGATCTAGGGGTGGTGTGTGTATAGCATCTTCCTTGACTGTAGGATATTGAATGAAATAATAAATAGAGAGTTTTTTATTACGTTAAAATTGTGGTGATTGGAATATGTTTGTTTGTGGTTAATCAGTACGCCGGTGATTTAACTTATTGGCATAGACAGGTTGAATCGAATTGAATTCTGTCGGTCGTTGGAGACAAAGTTGCTTTTTGTTTGGATTTCTTGTTTAAGATTAGGATGATTACTATATTTGTCACTAGGCAGTTTAGCTTATTCAAGTTTGTTGCTTGCGTATGCCAATCTTCTTGCGAGAGCCTAAGAAAAAAACGCGCTTAGATAAAACAAATTAAAGTATATTATGCATTAGAAAAATAATACTATCAAAATAAAAGCTATTATATAACATTTAATATCATCTAATTAGTACCAAAAGTTCTAAAAGAGTCAAGATTCAAATCTTATTTTAAAACTTGAATAACAAAGTGTTCAAAGTAAAGTACCAAAAGTTCAAATACCAAAATGTTATAGCATGAAAACCAAAAGTTCAATAAGTATTAAATAGTAAAGGTTCAAATGATCATTGTTCTTGATCCGTAATCAATACCAATAGAGGTGTCGTTTAACTTCAAGAAGCGAGGGCCTAGGAGCTAGAAGCGCATTTATTGGGTCTGGCCTGGGAAATGGGCCTACGTGCAAGCAGGGCTTTTTAGTAGCTATGCTTACGCGGCACCGTATGATATGACACACCTGCTAGCGTTTAGATCTAGGGGTGATTAATTTATAGCATCTTCCTTGACTTTAGGACATTGAATGAATAATAAATTGAGGATTTTTTTTGTTACGTTAAAGTTGTGGTGATTGGAATATGTATGCGTATTGTTAATCATGAATGGTTAGTCAGAAAGAGCAACTTGTTGTCAGTGATTTAACCGTTTGACATAGATGGGGTTGAACTTGAATCGAACTGAATTCTGTCATTCATTGGAGACAAATTTGATTTTGTTTGGATTGCTTTTTGAAGATTAGGAAGATTACTAATTAAGTTTGTTGATTGCGTGTGTCAATCTTCTTCTTGTGCTGGGGCATATAATAGAAGATGATTCATGTGCAATCATGTGAGGTTACTTGCTTAAAGATTTTCTGGAGCAGACAATTCAAGTATATAGTCTCATGCTATAGAATTTAGAATTCAATGCAGAGTTTTAGTGTTAGGCATCATATGGAATTCTAGAAACACATAGATGTCGTGATGCAGTCGGTTTGATCATTGTCAGCATGAATGCTAAAGCATATATCTGTGCATTAATGTACCATCTTTGTTGATGTGAAATAATTGGAATTAATTAGTATATTACTATCTTGGTGAATGTGAAATTAACTGAAAATTGATTAATCGAATAGTTTTCTAGGAAAAATATTGACGCTGAATATGAGAAAGTGAGTTTTCTGCAATCTTGATGTCTTAGGATGGCTTTATGGTAAAATTATTATGTATATAGTCTACAGGTTGCTTTAAAAAAGCGCAAAGCACTCCAGAGCGTTTAGGTCCCCAAAAGCTGAGGCGCACACATCACGTTTGAAAGGCGCAAGGTAGTTGAAAGCTCAAGGCGCAAAGGGTGAGCTTTCGGCCTTGGCGCAAGACGCTTAAAAAGTGAGGGGCCTGAGATAAGTAAGGCGTACAAATTAAGCATATCATTTTAGGGATTTCAGACATGTTTTAGGCTTGTTTAAGCTGGTTCCAGGTCGTTTTTGGATAATTCATACCAATTTTAGTTGTTCAGTCCGGAATATGCAGAAGTTCGCCAGAATCTTGCTTGAAAGTTGTTGGAAAGCAATTTTTTGGCTAGAATCTTGCAAGAAGAGCCTTTTTGTTTTCGCAAGGTGTTTTTGGTGCGCTTTGTCTAGGCGTCTAGACGCTATGTTGTCAAAAGCCCTTTGGGCACACGCCTAGGCCCTTAGACGAGGCTATGAGCAGTAAAGTGCCTTGCTATTCAGGCGCTACAGCAACCTTAGGGTGAGATTCTGGCCAAATCTTAAATGTTTCGGCAAAGTTCTGCAAGTTCTAGGCAAACTGGTCTAAAACATCCAAAAATGAATCTCTTACCAGCCTAAAGTTGGCTTAAACAAGCAAAAAATGTGTCTATAAAACCCTTAAAAAATGGTATTTTATGCTATACGCCTTACTTATCTCGGGCCTCCGCTTTTTAAGCGTCTTGCACCTAGGTCCAAGACTCACCTTTGCTTTATGTACAACCAAATTAGCTTTATTTAAAACTAGAACTCCAAGCGTCTTTCTCATTTGTTTTACATATCAACCTTCTTATGAAGTGAATTTTTTAATTATTCTTCTTTTGGTTGTTTTTACATATCAACCTCTTACAAACCCTTAATTTTGACCCATTAGTACATGAGGCCGCCACCTCATCCCTGAGGCGTTTTCTAGCTCGCCTCACGCCTTTTAAAACCAAGGTCTACATAACGTTAAATATTTAAGTCTAAGAAGGTGATATGTTGCATCATGTAGCCAAATAGGTTACAACTAGGTCAAACAAAGATGGTAAAATAATTATATATTGTGGTTGTGCAACACTGCTTCTACTTAGTAGTACTATGACTATGCGGTACATGGTCTTTGAGAGTGTAGTTATCTTTCATAATTATAATCAACTCAGTGGGAGCGGTGTATTCTTTTTTAGTTAAAATTAAAATTTTGATTTTAATCAAATTGTTAACACAGATCGTGGGTATTACTCACCGTCACACTTTTAGTGGCTCTAAAAGTTCGTTATAGAGATAGAATTACAATTCTTCGTGAAAGCAGACAGATCACTCAAGTGTAAGACCTTTATCTTAAAAATTGAGAAACACGTACACACATACATATATGTTAGCATTTGCAACATAAGGTCAGCATTTCTTGAAGAGCTCTTGAATATTAGCTTTACTCGTATTACTTTTTGGTCAACTCAGATATGGATTTTATGATGAATGTTTGGAAGCATTTTACTGACCTTTTTGATTACCTGCCTCTTACAGCACTTATTGAAAGCCAGGTTATACTTTTACAAATTTCATGTTCATTATTTTCATAATTTCATACATCTTATGAGAAAATCAAACAGTTTCTTTTATTTTTTTTTTATATTATAGATCTTTTGCTTACATGGAGGACTTTCACCGTCATTGGATACACTAGACAATATCCGAGCATTGGACTGCATACAAGAGGTACTTTGTAGCCTGTACTGCCTTTATTCTTGAACGTGTGATTTGAACTTTTGTAGTTTACTGATGCATTTTTTGGTGAGTTTGGCGTAGGTCCCACATGAAGGACCAATGTGTGACCTGTTGTGGTCCGACCCTGATGACAGATGCGGGTGGGGAATATCTCCACGTGGGGCCGGATACACGTTTGGACAAGATATAGCATCTCACTTTAACCATACGAATGGGCTTTCGCTTATATCAAGAGCTCATCAGCTTGTTATGGAGGGTTTTAACTGGTGCCAGGTTAGATTACGGGTTGTAAATGAAGTGTACGAGCTCAAACTGAGCATGTTCATTCGTTTGACTTTAATGAACCAAACGATCGAACACAAATAGTTAAACAAACGGGGTTTTCTTGTCTGTGTCCGTTCGTTAAGAAAATGAACATGAACGTGTTCGTTTATGTTCATACATTTAAGTTAAAATCAAACGGTTCACGGATGAACATAAATTAGGTGATTAAAAGTTAATGTGAACAATGTATTTGGCTTAAAAAATTAATACATAAATGAATATATTAACGAACGTAAACTAACAAGCATAAATGAGCGCACATGAATGAACGAATTTAAATGAGCATTCATGAACATAAAGATTTGTTCATGTTTGTTCATTTATTACATAAGCAAACGTAAATGAACGAACATAGCTGAGCTAACTAAAAGTAAATGCAAGCGTGTTGGGCCTAAAAAGTTATTAAACCTCGTAAATTGTAATGGGCCTAAAAAATTAACCAACATAAAAGAACAAACATAAACTAACGAACATAAATGGACGTAAACGAACAGACAAAAATGGATTTAAATGAATGAAGATAAATTAATGTTCAAGAACATAAATGAACTAGCAAGCTGTGTTCAAGTTCATTCATTTATAACGAACATAAACGGACTTCTCGCTGAACAAACACCCAGATCGTTTACAAGCTTTAGATTGATCCTTTTTTTTTCAAAAAATTACATTCGCTGTCTTCACTGATCAATCGGTTGTAAAACGTTTGGTTCTTCTCACTTAGAGATGTTAAAAGCAAAAGTGTGTTAAACTTATTTTGTGAAATGACCAATTTACTCTTATGGTGATGTTAGGACAAGAACGTGGTGACGGTATTTAGTGCTCCAAACTACTGTTATCGGTGCGGGAACATGGCTGCGATACTTGAAATAGGGGAAAACATGGACCAAAATTTCCTTCAATTTGATCCGGCACCAAGGCAGATTGAACCGGATACAACCCGCAAGACACCGGACTATTTCTTGTAATCAGTTACATGGATGGTCTGGCTGTTTGTTTGTAATCCTTGTAGATGTTTGAAAACAAAGAAGAGTAAGAGTTTTGTTGTGAACATCATTCTTTTGTTTGGGATTTGGAGTTTGAATTGCTGCTGGCTGCTGTTATTGACAAACTGATATGTAGGCAGTAATGTTTCTGAATTTTCAATTCTTAAGTTAGAAGCAGGTTTTTGGTGGTTTAACATTTTAAGCAATCATAATAAAGTTCTAGTTTTTGGAGTAATTTATTTTCTTCTAGTCTATTATTTTAGAAGAGAGATGGCTCTAGCCACTTACCTACATGGCTACATATATACATGCATTCAGTCATGACTAGTTTTATATTAAGAACTATAACAATCACATAAAATACTTATACATTGTGCATTATGTATTTATTATTATGTGGCTTTTGCAGTTCGTCATGCATTATTGGCTCTTACATAAACGCCGTGTGTGTGTATATATATATCCCTTGAGCGACACGTTTACCATAGATGGAGAGCGAATAATTATTCAATTTGAATCTACTTCAATTATGAGCTAATTTGGGTGCTATTAGAAAATAAACTTGATAACTAAAATAGAGTTAACAATTATTGACATGACCTGAAACTAACATGAAAAAACAAGTTTTGGGTTAGTAACATGGCCCATTTTAAAAACGGATAGGGTTTGGTTAGACTCATATAAGAATGGGTTGACCCGCCAACCCTAAGTATTAAATAAAAACTTTTATAATTATATTTTTATTTTTGTCTTTTTCGTTTTTTTAATATACTCTTACAATTTTCAATCCAATTTCAAAACTTTTGTATTTCTAAAAGAAATAAATTTATGTTACTCATTTGCTCTACTAACTCTAAATTATATACATTTTTCCTTTTAAAAAATCTTTTCATCATTTTGATAAATCGTTAAATGCATCATTTATGGGTCGGCCCGAACTTGTGTATGTGCGGGTTTATGTTGAAATATTTGACACCAATAATAATATGAGCTGTTCGTGTGGCATATTTAAACTCACCAACCAGCCAAGCTGACACGATTGACACTCCTAACTAAAAGTGTGATCAAACGATCTAGCCCCCATACACCACCTACTAGCTGCTGCCACGGCACCATTGAAAACCGCCATGACCCATTTGCAACACCATGCACCCCTCCACGTTTATCTTGTTTCAGTTTTTAACTGTTGTCAAATGTCAAGTTTAAAATGTCAGTCCATGTTTTCCATGTTCAGTCAATTCAATTGTATTTGTATTATTTCTTTACGTGCATGTGATGTGTTTTAAATTCCAATTAAGCCAGCCCATGTTTTATAGATCATGTAGTGGATTAATTATTTTTTATTTATTTATTTCTAGAAAAAGGGTCTTGTAATTGACCTATTCAAACAACGGAATCAGAAAATAGCCGACGATTTATTAGACCTTTTTCTTTCTGTGTTTTGTCCCGTCATTTTGTTGACTTAAATTATTGTCTTTGCAAGAACAGTGGCTCAGTGGTCATCTTAGACCCGATATCTTAACCGAATTGGTGAATCTTAGAGCCATCGAACCCTCATAAAAGTTTTACAGCTAAAACATTTTAGTCCGAACCTGTTCTGATCCGAACCAAACTGCCTTTCTTTTCAAAACAACCTATTTTAAGTTTTTAACACGTACAAGTTATGATCATAGTATGCTTTTATCCACGCCCGACCCGACCGCCGGTTTTACCAGGCTTACTCAAAACCATACAATAACTTAAACTTCTTACAACATGGTTACTAACCAATATACAAAAAGAAACACAAGCAATAAATTCCTTTAATGTCACAAGAAAAGAATTATATAACATACATCTATCACCAAAACCGCCCGTTTCATACTTACAAAAACCCGAATTTTGACATTCGAAAAGATAACCCCCCTTTTCGCATAACCAACAGTTAACCCTTGTCAAAGAATCAATCAATCTATCAAAGTATCACTATACCAATATCACATATCTCTATCCCATGGCAAAACACCACTAGACACATCACCCAAGTTACCCAAAACAAAGTCCCTCAAACCAGTATCCCACACCTCGCAAAACCGCAACCACCAGTCAACCGGCTCAATCGCCTCCGTCCCCAGCCCGGGTGCTCGGTCCCTCGACCCTTCGTTCTGGTTCTCCCTCCAATCTGCCACATAAGTAGCCACCCGTCTATAGAACTTGGCCCGAAAAACCTCCCACACTTGGTACTTATAATGATTAATAACCGCAATACTTTGAGCCAAATCGATGAACGTGTACCCGCTCCTTAAATGAAAATGATGCACCACGTTCATTAAATTCGGGTCGAGAGCATCCGGCCGGATAATCGACTTGTGTCGTTCCGGGCTTTGTAGTCTACATGTGTACCCAACCGTGACCCCGTGTTTGGGCCTAGACGTTAAACCCGAAGGCCCGAAACTATGACACGATGTCCTAATCTCGCCAATCGATGACGATTTGGTAAAGTTCGAAACCAGGGTTTTAAGCGAACCCGGGCCCGCAAACCCGGAAGTCGGGTTATGTGGAAAGTAGTAAAACTCGTCCACATCCATAAACGAAACCCAATTGCATTCGGACCGAGCCCGAATTGCACAATGTGAGAACCCAGCCTCTTGAGTCTTGATCCAAGGCCACACGTGCCGGCTCACATTATAACCCTCGGATACAAGATTCTCAACGACGACTTTAATCTCATCGTCACTATTATTATCATACACGAACCACTTCCAGACACCAAGCCACGAGTGATAAATAACCCACTCGCTTATCGACCGGGCCTGGTTCCACAACATCGTGCAAACGCAAAGCTCATGTTTTACAACTTTCGGGCTAAATGTTGACCCGGGCATTTTCGCAACAGACGGACGAGAACATGGTTACCCTGAGGAGCTCGAAAACTAACCGTGACCCGAACCCCACGGGCTTTATCCAGGTGGTTAACAATACTTTTGGGAACCGCACACCGGACCACCTCCTGAGCGGCAGTCACCGTTTTCGAACTCAGAATATATTTCCCATTCATTTCCAAATCGGGTAACCCGAAATGACAATTAAAATTCGCCGGGTAGGATTCTTTCCCCTGTCTATGACTAATCCCCTTAACGAATATTATTACAGTACTTGAACTTCCATCCAATACCGCTTCATAGGCTAAATTATCCCACGAATTTAACGGCTTATCGTCGGCTAATGTTAGTCGTGTTAGTGTAACCAAAGATGAGTAGTTCGAAGGCGGTGGCGGACACCGAACGAGGAAGCGGTTATCGGTGTATTCGTCCACCGACAAGACCGGTAAACTGACGTCATCAATCCGATCTGTATAATTGCTTTTGTAAAGGCATTCAATTGGGATATTGATTGGCGGTGAGATGATTAACAGGATGTGATCAGGAAATGAGACCCTGGATTGGAGTTTGAAGTGGGTTAACTTGGATAAAACCCGGTAAGTGGGTAATTTGATGGGGTGGTGAAACGGCGTCGTGTGACGGTGGAGAATGAAGTAGAAGACAATAAAGAAGAGGAGGAAGTAAAGAAGAGATCTGTTAAAAGCATAAAAGAATTAAAAATAATACAAGTTACCGTTGGAACAAAAGTATGAGATTAATTAAATATAATAAAGTGTTTTACAAAACAAATAAAATAATCTTATATAAAGAATACACCAATCATAGCGTACCTAAAAAAGGAACAAAATAATGGAAGACATCGTGCTGCTTTATGCAAACATACTCTCCTCTTGTTACGGGTCAATTAGTTATTGCTATGGGCATGGGTGGATAAACAGGATACTTTAGTCAAACAAATATGATTTCTTTACTAATTTTTACATAACTCTATATATAAACTATAGGCTAATAATAGGTTATAGATTTCCGTTTTCCTTTTTGAGGGCATCGTAGATCGTAATGAGGTTAAATGTGGGGTCCTGTTAGGGACACCCACCACACCCATGAATACGTCACGTGTATAGGATTATACGCGGCGTATTATGGTATGATTTGACGTCCTAGCCTGGCTTGGCTGTCATAGGGTTGTCGTATTGTAGGTCTATGCGTCGTGTATAGGTTTATATGCGGCGTATTGGGTTTTGTATATTATTGGAGCCTGGCTCCCTCCCTTCCCTCTCCATCCTTTCTCTTTTCCATTTTTTTTACCTCACCCTCACCCTCACCCTCTTAATTCAACCAACAACAACCACCATTTATTTCCAGAGTCGGGCGAGGAGGAGCCCGGATACGCTGCTAGCGGTCAGTCGAACTTAAACCATGTTTCGTTTTATCTTTATTTAGTACATGTTAGGACATAGCTGTACATGTTAGGACAGAGATTTGGTGACTGGTTTAGTTTTATTATGTGACGATCTGAAATATGTCTAGGCACCGACCGTTATACTACACCATGCCTACTATATAGACACCACCTAGATGAGTTTGAACTGTTTTACGGTAAGCCTAGTTCGTCGGGCCTCCCAAACTTAAAATAGGTTTCCCATACTGTTACCGTTATTGTTAAATTTTTTATTATATTATTACTATTAAAATATTATTGTTGTTAAAATATTATTGTTAACAAAATAAATTTTGTTATTGTGTTTATTAAAATATTATTATTATTAAAATAATATTATTCTAAACATATAATTATTAGTATTAAAATATTATTATTATTACGTACATGATGTAATTTAGAGATTCAGATGCGGGTGTCAGGCGCCGACACAAGACGTTAGAATGTACGTTCTTATATAATATAATATAATATAATATAATATAATATAATATAATAATATTATGTTGTTATTATATTATATTATGTTATATTATATTACGTTATATTATATTATATCAAACGGGTACTGGTTATGTTAGTGGGTTTTTCTAGAAAAACCCACCAATTTTGTCTTATTGTTGTTTTTTTTCTTTGTTTTCTTTTTTTTTTCTTGTCTTTTGTTATTATTAATGTTATTTATGATTATTATTAATATTATTTACTTATCAACAATATATTATTATTCGAAATTCGACAAAGGGTGGTCAATTGCATGACTTATTTGGGAAAATTGACAGTACGAAACGAACTTTCAATTTATTGGCTGATTTCGTATTGGGCATCTTGAATCAGTTACAGAGGCTTACTTGGGAAAACTGGCATTTCCAAACGAACTTTCAATTTCTTAGCTGTTTTCATTATCGACATCTCAAATCTGGTTCTTCGATTTGTCTTGATCGTTGATCACCACCGGCAACCGTAGTTGTGTTCACTCAAACACATATCAGTCGTCACTAAGCTTAGGCTTATTATTATTTTTATGTTTAGTTGGAGGTATTCTAAGTTGATCATCTTGCGTATATTAAAGAATTATCGGCTTATATATATACATACATATATATAGTAGATGTGCGGTATAAGAATTTATTACTCCGACATAACGAGCACCAGATCGAGATATTAGTTTGATGAGTTTGAATCTCTCGTCTGCTGTATCTGCTAACGGCAGCGATAACGGGAGCCCATACTTTGGAGAGATAAGTGGAAATTCGGTCATTGCTCCAACATAACGAGTACCAGATTGAGATATTAGTTCGGACGTACCTGAACCGGTTGGCACGTACCCTGACGTGGATTTAGGGTCGGTGTTGACGCTGATATTAACATGTTTGCTTAAAGCTTTCGTTATTACCGGTATAATACACAATGAAAGCACAAACTCAAACAGCAATCCATACAATAGCAATAGAGAAAAATAATGAAGAGAATTGCTATTATATGGATTGTTGTTTGAGTTTGTGCTTTCATTGTGTATTATGCCGGTGATAACGAGAGCTTTAAGCAAACGTGTTAATATCAACATCAACACCGAGCCTAAATCCACGTTAGCATACATGTCAACCAGTTCAGGTAAGTCCAAACTAATATCTCAACCTGGTACTCGTTATGTTGGGGCAATGACCGAATTTCCACTTCTCTCTCCAAAGTATGGGCTCCCGTTATCACTACCGTTAGCGGATACCGCGGATTCGAGAGATTCAAACTCATCAAACTAATATCTCGATCTGGTGCTGGTTATGTCGGAGCAATGAATTCTTATACCACACATCTACTACATATATGTATGTATACATATAAGCCGATAATTCTTTAATATACGCAAGATGATCAACTTAGAATACACCCAACTAAACATAAAAAAACTAATAAGCCTAAGCCTAAGCTTAGTGATGACTGATATGTGTTTGAGTGAACACAACTACGGTTGCCGATGGTCAAGACTGTGACATCTGCCCCGATCCGACCCGACCCAGGTACCCGTTTCTCTGATCCGATCTCTTTCTTTTATGATTTAATATGTATTTATACTTATGTTTTACTTATAATAATAATAATATATTTTCCTTCCCGCCTCTTTCTCTCTCTTTCTTTCCGCCGTCCCGTCCCTCTTCTCTCTTTCCGCCTTCTTTTCCCTCTTGTCGCCGTCCCGCCCTTAAGCCTTGTTTTTGTCTGTCCTTTGTTCCTTCCCGCCTAAGGTTGTCTGCGCAGCTCCACGCGCCAGACTCCTTACAAGGAAGCCTGCGTGAAGACCACCTGTTACTGCGATACGCGAGACGAACTGTCCCCGCAGCGCGCTAAGAATTTTAGTTCTTCCCGCGGCGCGCTATGGATACCGTTCTTCCCGCAACGCGCTAAGGAATATAGTTCTCGCGACGCGCTTAGAATTGAAGTTCTTCCCGCGGCGCGCTTAGAAATATAGTTCTTTCCGCGGCGCGCAAAGGTTGGTTCGATCTGCCTTCGCGCTCTCTTGACCTCCTGTGTCTGCCTTCGCCCTCGCGCGTGCGCTCGAATCTTCTCGCGCGAGCGCTCGAACCCTTCTCGCGATGACTTGTGCCCTTCTGTTTTAACTTGCTGTTTACTTTTGTGTTGTCTTATCTCCGTGCTGTTGACCTAATCTGCTTTATGTCTGAAAAGTTACTTTCGGCGCAGCATGCGCACCAACCCCGTTGGTTGGCAGAAAAAGTGACTGACATTATCTTTTGAGATCTGCTTTTCCATGCTCCTAGGGTTTCTCTATAAATAATAATATTGTTTTTCTTAACACTACACACACAAACACTTATTATCTTTCCCCTCCTTGCTCTCTCTGCCGTCTTCCTCTCTGCCTCCGTCTTCCTCCCTGTTCTGCCCCGCTTTTCCGGTAATATATAATATATACTATATATAATAAGTTACTTATTAATTATGCTAACTTGTAATCAAGACTTAAAGCAAATCATTAAAACAATAATCTTATTTATAGGTTAACTTGTGCTTGTTTAAAGTTGGTTCTTGCTTTATCTTACACCGCATCGTTTATCAAGTGAGTAATCTCGTACCTAATCCCTTTTTATTTTTAATGTTTTGGGATGTTCATGTGTTTGTACAGACTTGAGTCTTAAACTGGTTTATGAACTTTAGTCGCGCAGTATCCCATGTGTTGAGGACGTTTACTTGGCTGTTTATTTGTATGTGTGTATCATTAACCGCTTTGTTCGGCCTATTCCGAAGTTTTCATGGATCCATTAGATGAACACGGGAGACCTATCGTTTACAGTTTTCTTTGTTTACACTTGCACAGCTGTTTTCTCGTTTTTGTGCTCAATTGGGAGCACGGATTGAACTATGAACTATGAGCTATGATCTATTTAGGCTTGATCACAATCTGATTACACCCTTGTTAAACACCAGACATACACGTGTTGCGCGCAGATTTATTGTTATCTATTATTATCTATTAAACTTGATTTCTCACCAACACGCAAGTGTTTGACGTTTATTTTAACACATGTTCAGGTTTGCAGTAGCTGTTTTGGAGTTCGAGGACACGTAGGAAGTTTTCTTTATTTTGGACCTAGATTAAAATGTATCAAGACAAGTTTTTGCTGTTCGAATATTATGATTTATATTTATTGATTTATGATGATTTATGTTATCTTATGTTTACTTTGCGCGTGCGCGAATGAATGTATTTATTAAATATTGACACTCAATAGTGTCACGAGTAATGAAACAATATGTGGCGCCCCGATGTATAATCTGCCTTTGGTCGGGGTGTTACAGATTGGTATCAGAGCTCGTTGACTTTAGGATAGGTGGTTAGACGTAACGGCCTAGAATACCTAAGAGTCCCTTCTCGCGCATGAGAGAAATCTCATGTTTGCGCGCTTATTGTTAATTACTCGTTACTTATAAATATGCTTGCGCAGACGCAGCGTATGGTTTTATGTTTTATTTCGCGATATTTCGATTTTTTTGCTGAATTTCGATTTTTATTGATTTTACTTACATATTCGTTTGTTGGGATTGAAAATCCGAAAAGTCATGGTGATACATGAATAGTTGATTTTCAATTTCCATTTACGATCATGTTCTGAGGTTGGAGACTTGAAAAGCCATGGTGATACATGAATTGTCAGCCTCCAATACTCATTTTCTTGTATATTTTATATTGAGGAATGAAAAGTCATGGTGATACATAAATCGTCAATCCCCAATACTCGTTTGCTCGTATATTTTAAATTGGGAATTCGGAAAGTCATGGTGATACATGAATTGTCGATTCTTGATTCGAATTTGTTACCTTTATTATGTCTGCATTTAGGGTCATTTATTTTACTTTAGCTGTTGATGGTATCTAACCCCGCGAAACCAAGCTTTATAAGATTATACTTTGCGCTAAGATATTAACTAAAACTAAAACTTTTATAGAATGCCTCCGCTATCTCGCCGCCATCTGAGGAGAGAAGCCTCGCGCAGACGTTCGCAGCAACGTTCCCAGGAAATGGCCGCCGCAATAGCCCAAGCTTTGAGCCAAAACAATACCAACACCTCTGGTTACAACATTAAGTCCTTTAACGCGGGTAACCCTCCAAAGTTCACAGGTCTTGAAGGAGCCACCGTGATGCTCCAGTGGCTTGAGAAAATAGAAAACACTTTCCTCCACACCCAATGCCCCTCAGACAGACGAACCCTATATGCCTCCAGTGTCCTGGAATCTAGAGCGCTTACATGGTGGAATGGAGTAGCTCATGCGCGTGGCGCAGAAGCTGCTTCCAGCATGCTCTGGGAGGAATTTAAGGAAATTCTGACGCGAGAATTCTGTCCTCCCAACGAAGTTAAGCGCTTGGAAGAGGAATTTTGGAACTTGAAGCAATACAGCGGTGAAGCGCGCGAGTACGCGACGCGTTTCCATGAACTAAGCATGCTTGTCCCTCACCTTGTTACCCCTTCCCGCCGAGCCATAGAGAAATTCCTTGGGGGTCTCCCCATGGAAATTCAAGATTCTGTTTGGGCCAGAAACCCACTAACCCTCTCTGACGCCATTGAGTTGGCCGCTGTGCTCAGCGACAACCATGTCAGAGCAGGAACCCTGTTCCTACGGGGATCTGAGAAGACCAAACCCACCAAGACTGTCCCTGAACCAACAGAAACCAAACCAGAACCCTCAAACCGTAACAACCTCAAGCGCAGGCGCAAAGCCTATGCGCTTACCAACCCGCCCATTGTCCAGCAACCCATCTACCAACCTCCAGTTTACGCGCCTAACCCGCTGTCAACCTACCCAACACCTCCTGTAGTCCACAACTATGCCCTAACCAATCCCGCACTCCCTGCCCCGCCACCTAAGAAACCCTACACAGGAAACCAACCCTTTTGCCCAACCTGTAGACTTCACCATCCAACCCAAACCCCGTGTCGACAATGTAACCGATGTGGCCGCGTTGGTCACTCTGCTGAGTACTGTAGAGTCCCTCCCGCCAACCCAATTGTGCAAACACCACCAGTCTACCCGCAGAACCCACAACCAACATACCCTAACCCACGACCCAGGTCGTGCTATAACTGCGGTGATCCCAGTCATTTCCGGAACGCGTGCCCGAGACTACAAGTCCAGATTACGCAAGCGAATCCGGTGAACCAGATTTCGAACCAAGTGGCGCGCGGACGAGCCTTTAACATAACCGCGCACCAAGCGCAAGTGAATAATGACGTAGTTAATGGTACATTTTTGCTTAACGGATATTATGCTTCTATACTTTTTGATACTGGCGCCGATCGAAGTTTTATCTCTCGCGCCTTTGAGCAGAAGCTTGCGCGACCGCACGATAACTTAAAAGAAGATTTTTCAGTTGAATTGGCTAATGGTGAAACTATTTTAATTAACTCTGTGATTAAAGATTGCACGCTTAACCTTAACGAAAACGATTTTCTGATCGACCTCATCCCCATGCCCCTTGGAAGTTTTGATGTTATCATTGGTATAGACTGGCTCTCGAAGAATCGCGCCGAAGTTATTTGCGCCAAGAAGTTGATTCGCATACCTCGAGAAAATGGTGATCTTCACATCTACGGCGAGAAACCCTCCCGCAGTCTTAAACTTATGTCTTGCGCCGAAGCCCGAAGGCTCATGCGGAAAAGGTGTATTGCATTCTTAGCCCATGTGGTTAAACCTGCTGAAGAAAAGAAGAAGCTTCGCGATATCCCTGTTGTGCGTGATTTCCCTGAAGTTTTTCCTGATGATCTTCCTGGTATCCCTCCCGCTCGTGAAGTCGAGTTCCGTATTGATCTTGTCCCTGATGCTTCCCCCGTAGCTAAATCTCCTTACCGTCTTGCGCCCGCTGAGATGCAAGAATTGGTAAGCCAACTTCAAGAGTTGACTGCTAAAGGATTCATTCGCCCTAGCTCTTCGCCCTGGGGTGCTCCAGTGTTGTTCGTTAAAAAGAAAGATGGATCGTTTCGCATGTGTATTGATTACCGCGAGTTGAACAAACTCACCATTAAGAACCGGTATCCCTTACCACGTATTGACGACCTCTTTGATCAACTCCAAGGTGCCTCTTGTTTCTCCAAGATTGATATCCGTTCTGGTTATCATCAGTTGCGTATCCGCGATGAAGATGTTCCGAAGACTGCTTTTCGAACTCGTTATGGCCATTTTGAATTCTTGGTCATGTCCTTCGGTTTAACCAACGCACCCGCCGTTTTCATGGATCTAATGAATCGGGTGTGTAGGCCTTTCTTGGATAAATTCGTGATTGTGTTTATCGATGATGTTCTGGTGTATTCTAAGACCAAGGTCGAGCATGAGCAACATCTTCGGTTGGTGTTGCAGAAGCTTAGAGCTGAGCAACTCTATGCTAAGCTTTCCAAGTGTGAATTCTGGTCTGATGAAGTACAGTTTCTTGGTCATGTTGTAAACAAGATGGGTATTCATGTCGACCCATCCAAGATTGAAGCAATCAAGAACTGGTTGACGCCATCCACTCCTTCTGAGATCCGTTCCTTTCTAGGCTTAGCTGGTTATTACCGGCGCTTTATTTCGAACTTCTCGAAGATCGCTTTGCCTTTAGCAGCTCTAACGCACAAAGGTAAACCGTATATTTGGGGCTCGAAGCAAGAAGAAGCCTTTCTAACGCTCAAGCGATTGTTGTGTAAAGCTCCTGTTCTTGCGCTACCTGAGGGTAATGATGATTTTATCGTGTATTGCGATGCCTCCAACCAAGGTCTCGGTTGTGTTCTTATGCAACGAGGCAAGGTTATCGCTTACGCATCAAGGCAACTCAAGGTTCATGAAAGGAATTATACAACTCACGATCTCGAACTTGGTGCAGTTGTTTTTGCCTTGAAAATCTGGAGACACTACCTTTATGGTACTAAGTGTATCCTCTACACTGACCATAAAAGCCTTCAGCATATCTTTGATCAGAAGGAACTTAACATGAGACAACGCCGATGGAACGAACTCATCAGCGATTACGATTGTGAGATCCGGTATCATCCTGGTAAGGCTAATGTGGTGGCCGATGCGCTCAGCCGAAAACCCTGCCATCTTAACTGTATCTTGCCGCGCACGCAGCTTCACTTTGCGCCGATTCGGAGCAACCTTGAATCGCGTATTCGTGACGCGCAGCGCGCAACCATCAGTAATGGTAACCTTCGCGCCGAGTTAGCGTGTGGCGCGGAAGCACACTTTGTCCCTAATCTGAGTGGGATTCTCTGCTATCTTAATCGTATCTGGATTCCCTTTGATGAGAATCTTCGCGCTGATATCCTGAGTGAAGCGCACAAATCTCGGTATTCTATTCATCCCGGCGCTGATAAGATGTACAAGGATTTGCGCATTACTTATTGGTGGCCCGGTATGAAGAAGGATATTGCTGTGTTCGTAGCTAAATGCCTGACTTGTTCTAAGGTAAAAGCTGAACACCAACGCCCATCTGGTTTGCTCGAACAACCAGAAATTCCTTCGTGGAAATGGGAGTGTATAGCGATGGACTTTATTACCAAGTTACCTTTGACAGCAAGCAAACATGATAGCATTTGGGTAATAGTGGATCGTTTGACTAAGTCTGCTCACTTCCTGCCCATTCGTGAAACTACCGTGTTGAGCAACTCGCGCAGCTTTATGTCAAGGAAATTGTCTGCCGCCATGGTACTCCTTTGAGCATCATATCCGATCGCGATGGCCGTTTTATATCCCGCTTTTGGAAATCTCTCCAATCTGCGTTGGGAACTCGCTTGGACATGAGTACGGCATACCATCCTCAGACTGACGGTCAGTCTGAGCGAACTATTCAAACTCTTGAGGATATGCTCCGATCTTGTGTTCTTGATTTTGGAGGTAATTGGGATTCGCACCTGCCTTTGATCGAGTTCTCTTATAATAACAGCTATCATTCCAGTATCGGTATGGCCCCATTTGAAGCACTTTACGGTCGTAAGTGCCGCTCCCCGATCTGTTGGAGCGAAGTGGGTGAAACTCAAATCACAGGACCCGAACTTGTTCAAGAGACAACCGATAAAATCGCCAAGATCCGTGATCATCTGCTGACTGCCAGAAGCCGACAGAAGAGTTACGCAGATCGTAGGCGGAAGCCTCTCGAATTTCAAGTTGGTGATCTTGTTCTCCTCAAAGTGTCGCCCTGGAAGGGTGTTGTCCGCTTTGGGAAGAAAGGTAAGCTTGCTCCTCGATATGTTGGACCATTTAAGATTCTCGCGCGTGTAGGAAAAGTTGCCTACAGACTTGACCTGCCGCCCGCGCTCAGTAATGTGCATCCAACGTTCCATGTATCCAATCTCAAGAAGTGTTTAGCCGACGAGAACCTTCACATTCCACTTGATGAAGTTCAAGTTGATGAATCTATGCATTTCGTTGAGAAGCCTGTTGAGATTATGGATCGCGAGGTTAAGCAAACCAAGCGCAGTCGCATCCATATCGTGAAAGTTCGCTGGGAGTCCAAGCGCGGAGCCGAGTTTACATGGGAAAGGGAAGATCAGATAAAGATCAAGTACCCGCACCTGTTCTCTGCGCAACCTACTTCGAGATAAATTTCGGGACGAAATTTCTTAAAGTAGGGGAGACTGTGACATCTGCCCCGATCCGACCCGACCCAGGTACCCGTTTCTCTGATCCGATCTCTTTCTTTTATGATTTAATATGTATTTATACTTATGTTTTACTTATAATAATAATAATATATTTTCCTTCCCGCCTCTTTCTCTCTCTTTCTTTCCGCCGTCCCGTCCCTCTTCTCTCTTTCCGCCTTCTTTTCCCTCTTGTCGCCGTCCCGCCCTTAAGCCTTGTTTTTGTCTGTCCTTTGTTCCTTCCCGCCTAAGGTTGTCTGCGCAGCTCCACGCGCCAGACTCCTTACAAGGAAGCCTGCGTGAAGACCACCTGTTACTGCGATACGCGAGACGAACTGTCCCCGCAGCGCGCTAAGAATTTTAGTTCTTCCCGCGGCGCGCTATGGATACCGTTCTTCCCGCGACGCGCTAAGGAATATAGTTCTCGCGACGCGCTTAGAATTGAAGTTCTTCCCGCGGCGCGCTTAGAAATATAGTTCTTTCCGCGGCGCGCAAAGGTTGGTTCGATCTGCCTTCGCGCTCTCTTGACCTCCTGTGTCTGCCTTCGCCCTCGCGCGTGCGCTCGAATCTTCTCGCGCGAGCGCTCGAACCCTTCTCGCGATGACTTGTGCCCTTCTGTTTTAACTTGCTGTTTACTTTTGTGTTGTCTTATCTCCGTGCTGTTGACCTAATCTGCTTTATGTCTGAAAAGTTACTTTCGGCGCAGCATGCGCACCAACCCCGTTGGTTGGCAGAAAAAGTGACTGACATTATCTTTTGAGATCTGTTTTTCCATGCTTTGACCTGTACCGTCCATGCTTTTTTACTGTTCCCTGTCAGCCTTTTTCTCTTTTTCCCTGCTGCCGTATCTTTTGAGATCTTTTACTTTTCTGAACTTGCTTTTGATATCTTTTGTTATCTTTTGTTTTGTCTTGTTCTGTTTGTCCTGGAATCTTTTCCCCTTTTTCTGGATTCATGTCTCCTAGGGTTTCTCTATAAATAATAATATTGTTTTTCTTAACACTACACACACAAACACTTATTATCTTTCCCCTCCTTGCTCTCTCTGCCGTCTTCCTCTCTGCCTCCGTCTTCCTCCCTGTTCTGCCCCGCTTTTCCGGTAATATATAATATATACTATATATAATAAGTTACTTATTAATTATGCTAACTTGTAATCAAGACTTAAAGCAAATCATTAAAACAATAATCTTATTTATAGGTTAACTTGTGCTTGTTTAAAGTTGGTTCTTGCTTTATCTTACACCGCATCGTTTATCAAGTGAGTAATCTCGTACCTAATTCCTTTTTATTTTTAATGTTTTGGGATGTTCATGTGTTCGTACAGACTTGAGTCTTAAACTGGTTTATGAACTTTAGTCGCGCAGTATCCCATGTGTTGAGGACGTTTACTTGGCTGTTTATTTGTATGTGTGTATCATTAACCGCTTTGTTCGGCCTATTCCGAAGTTTTCATGGATCCATTAGATGAACACGGGAGACCTATCGTTTACAGTTTTCTTTGTTTACACTTGCACAGCTGTTTTCTCGTTTTTGTGCTCAATTGGGAGCACGGATTGAACTATGAACTATGAGCTATGATCTATTTAGGCTTGATCACAATCTGATTACACCCTTGTTAAACACCAGACATACACGTGTTGCGCGCAGATTTATTGTTATCTATTATTATCTATTAAACTTGATTTCTCACCAACACGCAAGTGTTTGACGTTTATTTTAACACATGTTCAGGTTTGCAGTAGCTGTTTTGGAGTTCGAGGACACGTAGGAAGTTTTCTTTATTTTGGACCTAGATTAAAATGTATCAAGACAAGTTTTTGCTGTTCGAATATTATGATTTATATTTATTGATTTATGATGATTTATGTTATCTTATGTTTACTTTGCGCGTGCGCGAATGAATGTATTTATTAAATATTGACACTCAATAGTGTCACGAGTAATGAAACAATATGTGGCGCCCCGATGTATAATCCGCCTTTGGTCGGGGTGTTACAGATTGGTATCAGAGCTCGTTGACTTTAGGATAGGTGGTTAGACGTAACGGCCTAGAATACCTAAGAGTCCCTTCTCGCGCATGAGAGAAATCTCATGTTTGCGCGCTTATTGTTAATTACTCGTTACTTATAAATATGCTTGCGCAGACGCAGCGTATGGTTTTATGTTTTATTTCGCGATATTTCAATTTTTTTTGCTGAATTTCGATTTTTATTGATTTTGCTTACATATTCGTTTGTTGGGATTGAAAATCCGAAAAGTCATGGTGATACATGAATAGTTGATTTTCAATTTCCATTTACGATCATGTTCTGAGGTTGGAGACTTGAAAAGCCATGGTGATACATGAATTGTCAACCTCCAATGCTCATTTTCAGTATATTTTATATTGAGGAATGAAAAGTCATGGTGATACATGAATCGTCAATCCCCAATACTCGTTTGCTCGTATATTTTAAATTGGGAATTCGGAAAGTCATGGTGATACATGAATTGTCGATTCTTGATTCGAATTTGTTACCTTTATTATGTCTGCATTTAGGGTCATTTATTTTACTTTAGCTGTTGATGGTATCTAACCCCGCGAAACCAAGCTTTATAAGATTATACTTTGCGCTAAGATATTAACTAAAACTAAAACTTTTATAGAATGCCTCCGCTATCTCGCCGCCATCTGAGGAGAGAAGCCTCGCGCAGACGTTCGCAGCAACTCATTTAAATCCATATCATCATAAATAACACAACAATTGTTCATACAAAATGCCAAATAGATAGATAAACAAATAACTTGTTCTTTTATTTTCTAATATCCTAAAGCCAAGGTAATAAGTTTTTTCAAGTAATCCAATCAAGCTAACATCAAACCTGTAACATTGCATAAAATAGAGGTTGTCAACACGAAGGTTGGTGAGCAATTTTCATAGTTTTGGACAATAAGTATATAGTATGAAATCCACAACTAGTATATGAAAACAATAAATAATAGCAACATTTAGATAATAAAACCGTCAATAAGAATACATTGACGAACCATCAATAAGAATACATTGACGACAATAATGAAATCGTCAATAAGAATACATTGACGACACCTTTCTATATGGGGATACCATATATACTCGGAATTAACGTATGATCATACTTTGATGAGGCTACCCGCCTTAGCATTCAAGAATTTGCACATAATCATGTAAAGCATATAACACCAAATCGGGCATTTATTTAAGTAAACATATACAATACGTGTTGTGGTTTAAGACTCAAGTATAAATCATTTGAATTTGAATAAGTATGCAATGCCACCCCCAAAACGAAAGATGAAAAACGGGGGATGAAAAAGTACTCACATTAACAAGTAACTTGAAAGATAGTGTCGTGAATAATCGGAGAGATCGGTTTAACGAGCAAGACCTATATTAAACGGGTCTTGTGTTAGTAGGTAGTCTTGGAAGGGTTTAAAATAAAATACATGACAAATAAAGTAAATAAATAAAGTTTAGGATTTAAAATGTAAATATTTGAGAAATTAAATAAACGAGTTTTGTAAAATAAGTTTACTCGAAACCGGGTCTCGGTATTCTATTCATTAGTTTTTTTCTTTTTTTTTTTACTCAACCTATGTTAAGTAATAATGTGGGTTAAAATGCGATATTGCAAAACCCTTGGTTATAAGAATACCAAAACGAGGTTTAAATGAGTGTTCGGGTTTGTCGGTTCGAGACTTGATAATTGACCAAGCTCACAGTTAACTTCCCAAAAAAATAAATGTTATGAGATAACCCAATAAAATCAAAATAGACTTAACAAAGTATGTAGTTCTATGGTGAAGAACCTTAACGTTCGTTAAGCGAGTATATGACCTTATTGGTTCGAACTTGTTATAAGATCAAGTTGGTTACCGACATGCCAAGTATGTTTAGAAATTAACTAAAATTGATTTAAAATATAATCTTGAAGAAAAATATGAGTTTGGGTGGCTAAAAACACACTTGTGTGTCTTAAGCGAGTGAACTCGGTTTAGTTTGGTTTTTGGTTCGGTCCTTGACTCGGAATAAGACCGAGGATGGCTACCACATACCCGATTAGCATGCAACTTGTAAAATAACTTATAAATAATAATACTCAAGTTTTACATTCAAAAAGTTAACAGTAATGTTTTTAAACAAAAGTTCGGTTTTTGGTTCGGTTCTCAACTCGGGATGAAACCGAGGCTAGTCACCACATACCCAATACCATGGAACTTGACAAATATGAACAATAAACTAAAATATGTAGAAGTTAAGCAAGTATAACAAGTTATATGGTTAGATTTGTTAAATATATAAACAAGGACTACAAAGTCCTCCATGTAACCTTGCCTTACTAGCCCGACATTTCAACCGGCCGAGACCGAAGAAATGAAAGACCGAAGGTAAACAAGGAGTGTATATTATATATATGTTGTAACATCAAGCTTTAAGTATTGAGAAGTTAGTTAAAATGAAATATTAGCTTATGAAGAACAACCTTAGAATTCAAGAATCTGAGAGAGAAATGAAGAAATGAGCAAGCACAAATGAAGAAGATGGGTGTGTATATATAGGGTAAGTTGAATGGGTCTTTCATAAAGGGTGTTTCATGAAAATGGGTTGGTTATAGACCCAATAAAGCACAAACTACAAATGGGTCCTTCAAGTCTCCATTTTGGTAGTTTTAGTCCCTGGAGTTCGTTTTGAGCGTTTCCGGGGAATTTTAAGAACCGATAAGGGTGTTTTTTTTTATCCAACAACTATAAAACAAATATTTAACATACAATTCATCATTTTGATAATATCGAAAGGTTCGGAATACAAAACGGGTCGGGTTTACATTAAGAATACATGTATAAAATAACCCGAAATTGACAAATGTCACACAACCTGCAATAAAGGACATATACAACCACACTGTCAAGATTATGAGGGATGGGTTACTAGGCGATACCCCTATGAGGGTAGTTCAAAACCTTTGTAGTTTTAATGTGTACTTGTCGTGCTTGTTAAATTTACTAAAGTTTTATTTCATCCAATGTAGGCGCTGGAAAACTTTCTCGCATGCAACGGTTTCACGTTCTATACCCAGGAGAATGATACCGACAACAGGACGGAGGAAATTTTCTTCAGTCATAATAAGTCGCACAAGATGTGGCGTGCGTTCCCCGAGGTGTTGTTGATTTACACGACGTACAACACCTACATGTACAAGTGGCCGTTGGTTCAGTTTATCGGTGTGACGTCGACATCACAGTCGTTTTCTATCGCCCACGCGTCTGTGATCAGGGAACGGTAGAGGAATTTCATCTGGGCTCTGGAGAAACTTAAACAAATGCTCGATGACTGCATGGAGCCACGCGTGATTCTGACTGACGCGGACCAGGCCCTCATGAACTCCTGCAACGCGGTCTTCCCTAATGCCACCAAAAATTTATGCAGGTGGCACATATCCGAGAATATAAGGTGAAAATTTAAGGGCTTATAAAGGACGGATATGGGGACGGACTTTTCGTACTGGTGGAAGGTCCTGTATCAGTCTTCGATGATACAACTGTTCGACAACCATCGCATCAACATGGAACGTCATTTAATACGGGACGATAGAGCAGGTGAGTCCTTCGTATCAGTTGATAGTTTTTAACAGTCTAAACTAGGGGTGTTCAAAACCGGATATCCGAAATTTCGGATATCCGAAGTTCGGATATCCGGACCTTTCGGATAGTGAATTTCACTATCCGAATCCGAAATTTCGGATATCCGAAACTTCGGATATCCAATCGGATAGTGATTCGGATATCCGAAAGAAAATCTTGTAAAAGAAAACAAAAAAAAATTGTTAAAATCTAACAACATGGTTTTCCAATCCAATTATCCAACAAACTAAACATGCAAATAACATCCTGGTTCAAAATACAAGCCATTGAGATGGAGAATGGAGAAACAAATGTTGAAGCCATGGTGGATTTGGTGCATACGGAATAGTTAAAGTGGCGGACGAAGATGGTGACTGATGACGGAAGAGTGCTGGGGGACGGGGGTGGAGCAGTGGAGGAGGTGCAGATGGATTGGAAGAGATATCCAAGATGAAGACTGGAGACAAAGAACAGCTGAAAGAATGAATGGTGTATGTTTGTTTTTCAAATCAGGGTTAAATCTAACTTATATATTAAAAATAAAAATATATTAAATTTATATTTCGGATAGTTCGGATATCCGAACTATCCAAAAAATCCCAAAAATACTATCCGAATCCGAATTTTCGGATATCCGGGGTTCGGATATCCGAAATTTCAGATAGTTCAGATACGGATTATCTGATAAATCGGATACGGATTCGGATTCGGATACTTTTGAACACCCCTAGTCTAAACATACGTCTTATTAACGTTTCCCTTTATTTTTCAGAGGTCTGGCAATACATTCGCAACAGCTGGCTGGATCCATACAAACACAAGTTTGTAGCCTGCGAGATCGACGAACGGCGAAACTACAACTAATTAAGTTGAGAGCCAACACACAAATCTGAAAAGGTACCTCAATGGAAGCAATAACTCACTCGACACAATTGCCAGGCATGTCCTTAAAATGGTCAACACGCAGATGAAAGAAATAGAATCCCATTCCAAGGTCATGGAAGGACATCGACAGCACGCCTGGTTGAAGAAACTACTAAACAGGGTGTCGATTCACGCTCTGAGGCTACTTGTGAACGAGTATGAGTTGATACACAAGATGCGTGACGGTGTCGCTTCATGCGACCACCATTTGTATTCGTCTTCAGGGCTGCCATGTGCTTGTCGGATTGAGGGATACATAGTTAACAACACATATATCCCAATAAAGGATGTTGATCCGTTCTGGAGGAGGCTTAATTTTGATCCAGCCTATCCGCCGAACGAAGAGTCAGACTACGAAGCAGGTCTACGGGACATCACAGATATGCTATCGTCCATAGATGGCCCTAATCAAAAGAAAAGTTTATTCGCCAAGCTCATATCTGCTATTCCAGGGAGATCTAAAAGGAAGGAGCCCGAACAAAAGAGAGGATCCTCGGGGGCGTCCCAAAAAACCAGATCCCCCGAGGCATAGCTCATACACCCCCGCTCCAGATCTCCCTAGACACAGCTCCTACATCCCATCCTCGTCACAAGGGCCCAGCCAAGAAACCCCCACCCTATCCTCGCTGTCTCGTTTGTTGTCCCAATCAGCGTCGGGGTTTAAAATTCCTCGAGGGCGACCTAAGACATCGAAACCTACGGCAATGACACCGAATGTTACTTCCCATTGAGACTCGGTCCTGACTCGATTCTGGATCCAGCGGTTATAGGCATCGCTAACTGAGGAAGTGATCACTGGATACATATCAAACTGGTAGGGGATTTCCTAATGCCGACGCTGAACCGTAATTGGGAAAGAAACGCCGAACCGGCGATGCTAGAATAGAAAACCCGGTACAGAGAGCGTTTGAACGAATATAAACAGATATGCCAGGGCTTTCGTAGAGAACCTAAAAACGTAAATCTAGACAGCTTATAGAAGATAATGTAACAATAGATATATATATATACAACACATATACATAAGTAATAAATATTATTATTAATAAATAATAACTAACAATAATAATAATAAATAATAAATAATTAAAATAATAAGTAATAAATAATAATAAATAATTAATAATAAATAAGTAACAAATAAATAATAATATTAAATAATAATAAATAAATAACTAATAATACTAATAAATAATAATAAATAATAAATAAATAAATAAGACAGAATTACAGAAATTTTTCTTTATCTTGCATCCAAATTTCACTCGTTGTTCATGGTATTCAAAATTGATCTTTTTTGTCCTTTACGTTTCAAAATCCAACAGTTTTTGTCCTTTGCACCTAACCCGGTTAGATTTTCTCGTTATGTCATGTGCCTTGCACATGAGGGCAAGTTGGTCATTTTACCTATTAAATTAAAAAAAATATTTTAATAAATAAAAAAACAATAAAAAAAGCTTAATATATATTTTTATTATTTCTCTCTCCTCCTTCATCTTCTTCCTCCATAGCCACCACTAAGATTTCCGGGTGCCACCACCCAGCTCTCCGACAGCCGCCGCCGCCGCCGTCTACTCCGACAAAGAAAGCTCTCTTTCTATCTCTCTCTATCTGCATATAACACCAGCCACCGACGCCACCACCGTAGGCCACACCGGTTCACCACCAAATCAACCAACCACACCGTCCCCAAACCTTCACCATACAACCATAGTCACCACCGTCGGTGGTGGTTTCATGGTTAACACTAAAATTCCCAAATCACCAATAATGCCTACCAATTACCCCATCACCAATTACTTCAAAATTGAACAGCTGTGGTTTGTTGTGATGTCAATTAAAGCCCGTAATTAATCACCATCGGTAACGATTGTAACCCTAAATACGAAGTCCCGTTCAGTCATCGGAGGCACGACTATGGTTGCGGTAATGCCGGTGGTGACTGTGACGTTGACGGTGATGGTCGTGACAGGGTTTTTCAGGAATATACCTTTTAATTTTTTTTTATTCCAACAGTGGCAGGTCCGGCGGTGTTAGGGTTTTTCAGGTGACCTTGCCGGCTCGCCGGTGGTGACTGTGACTGTGTCGGAGGCACGACTATGGTTACGGTAATGCCGGATGTGACTGACCTTGCCGATGATGTCCGTCGGTGGTTGTGGTAGTTGCAGTTCTGATGATGCTTGTTTGTGGTGATTGATTCATGACGGTGGTGGTGGTGGTGGTGGGTGACGATGGTGATGGTCTGTGTGTTGCTTGAGTGAGAGAAGAGAGAGAGAAAGAGGAGAGAGAGAGAGAGTTTTGATATATATATATATATATAGGAGAAGTATAATTTGAAAACCCTCTTGAGTTGAGAAAACCCGTGAAAACCCTATGTAACATCGTATTTCTTTTTTTTTTTGTTACATGTAATATATGTTGTTACATTTAATACAAAATATCGAAAACATAAAAAAAAATGTTTTGCTATTTTTTTACATTTTTTTAGTAATTTTTATATATGTTTTCAGGAGAGAGAAAATGTAAATAAACTTTTATATTTTTTATTAACTTTAATTGTGGACCACACGATTTAATCTTTAATTAAAAACATGTGGTTGAGAACGGGTTTCTAGAGTTTTCACAACTCAAGTGGGTTTTTATTCTAACCTAACCCTATATATATATATATATATATATATATGTAGGGTTTTCACGGGTTTTCTCAACTCAAGAGGGTTTTCAAACTATACTTCTCCTATATATATATATATATATGAGAAGTATAGAATGAAAACTCATTTGAGTTGTGAAAACCGCGAAAACCCTATGTAACATTGTTTTTTTTTTTTTTGCACACGTAATATATGTTGTAACATTTAATACAAAACATTGAAACATAAAAAAATAAATTTTGCTATTTTTTAATATTTTTTCACTAATTTTTTTATATCTTTTCAGGAGAGAGAAAAAGTTATATTTATGTTTACATTTTTTATTAACTTTAATTGTGGATCACATGATTCAAACTTTAATTAAAAACATGTGGTTGAGAATGAGTTTCTAGAGTTTTCACAGCTCAAGTGGGTTTTTATTTTAACCTAACCATATATATATTCTTTTATTTTTAATTATTAAAATGTTTTTAAATATAAATGAGAAAATGACCAACTTGCCCTCATGTGAAAGGCACATAACCTGACTTAACGAGAAAATCTAACCGGGTTAGGCGAAAAGAACAAAAGTTGTTAGATTTTGAAACGTAAAGGACAAAAAGATCAATTTTGAAGATCATTGACAACAAGTGAAATTTGGGTGAAAGATAAAGAACAATTTCTGTAATTCTGTCAATAAATAACAAATAAATAATAATATTAAATAATAAAAATAAGCCTAATACGCCGCGTATAGCTCTATATGCAGCGTATTAGGTCCCTTATATGGCCCCGTCTGCTCAGCCGCCCCTTATTTCAAATTTCAAATTCCGAACTCACTCTCCCGAGCATCCGAGCAGGACGTCCATCTCTCCATGGAGGAGTTCGCGGTTGCTTTAGGCATATACACCGAGCAAGAGGTACGTAGCCCGTTTGTTCAATGGCTAACTAATTTGTTCAACCTTATCTTCAAAACTGGAAAAATGCTAGACCAGTGGAGGTGCAGTGTCGTAGTCCGGCTTTACAAGAACAAGGGTGACGCTCAATGTTGTGGGAACTATAGAGGGATTAAGCTTCTCGAGCATACTATGAAGTTATGGGAGAGAGTAATTGACACTAGACTTAGAAGAGAAACGCAAGTTACATTAAGCCAATTTGGTTTCATGCCAAGGAGGTCAAACCACTGAAGCGATACATATTCTAAGGAGGCTGATTGAGAAGTACAGGGAGAACAAGAGAGACCTACATATGATGTTCATTGATCTAGAGAAGGCATACAATAGTGCCTCACGTAGACTGATTTGGGATAGTCTGGAGGGTCGAGGTGTCCTAGGGAAATATATAGACTTAATTAGGGATATGTATTCCAAGAACACAACAAGTGTTCATGCACCTGTGGGGGATACTGACCTATTGCCTGTGGAGATAGGAC
>NW_027501993.1:0-42930 GCF_021521415.1 Bidens hawaiensis | reverse complement strand
TTCGGTGGTAAAAATTAACGTAAAGTTATAATTGGTGGACCAAACGAACTCCGTTTCTAATAATTTTTGTCAGACAATAAACGAAATTGAATTTCGTTGAGAGATTGCCAAAAATGAGAAACAAAACGACCATCCCTGTCGGAAATAATTGAGACAGGTATGCCATTCTTGGCTACAATCTCTTTTAGATAAATCTGGGTTAACTTCTCCATTCTGTCCTTTTCTCTGGTGGGTATAAAATGATCAGATTTGGTCAATTTGTCTACTATTACCCAGATGTCATCATGGTTCCGCGACGTAACTAGCAGCTTGGTTATGAAATCCATGGTAATATTATCCCATTTCCACTGTGGGATCTCTGGTTGCTGTTAAAGTCCAGGTGGCTTCCTATGCTCGGCTTTTACTTTGGAGCATGTCAGACACTTGCTGACATAAACGGCTATGTCTCCTTTCAAATTGGGCCACCAATAATGCTCTTGGAGATCCTTGTACATCTTGGTTGATCCTGGGTGGATTGAATATCTAGACTTATGTGCTTCGTCTAGAACAAGTCTACACAGATTTCCAAATAGTGGTACCCAAACTCGATCAATTAGGTATAATGCTCCGTCGGACTTTTCTTTGAGTTCAGCTTCGAGTCCTCGCAACTTCTCATACTTCAAATTCCTTGGCTTTAAAGCTTCACGTTGCGCATCACGGATTTAAGTAGTGAGACTCGTCTGAATGGTTAGTCCTAACGCATGAACACGCAAAGGCTTTTCTTTCTCCTTTCTACTCAATGCGTCAGCCACAACATTCGCTTTACCTCGGTGGTAACGAATGTCACAGTCGTAATCATTGAGTAATTCTACCCACCGACGTTGCCTCATATTTAGCTCCTTCTGATCAAAGATATGTTGGAGACTCTTGTGATCAGTAAATATTGTACATTTAGTTCCATACAGATAATGTCTCCAAATTTTAAGAGCAAACACAACAGCTTCCAATTCCAAATCGTGCGTCACGTAATTCTTTTCATGTACCTTGAGTTGCCTTGATGCGTATGCTATCACCTTGTCTCGTTGCATAAGCACACAACCAAGACCTAAGCGAGACGCATCACAATATACTACAAATCCATCGGTTCCTTCTGGTAAGGACAAGATAGGTGCGCTACACAACTTCTGTTTTAATATCTGAAAAACTTCTTCTTGATCTTCGGTCCATTCGTATTTCCTTTCTTTCTGGGTTAATAGCGTCAAAGGTTGAGCTATTTTGGAGAAATTCTCGATGAACCTCCGGTAATACCCAGCTAGACCTAAAAATTGTCGCACTTCCGTAGGTGACTTGGGTGTCTCCCAGTTTCTGATTGCTTCAATTTTTTAGGGGTTCACGTGTATACCTTGCTCTTTAATCACGTGTCCAAGGAAACATACTTCTCTCAACCAAAACTCACACTTTCAGAATTTTGCATACAGTTTCTCATCTCGAAGTAACTCCAAAATTTTCTTTAAATGCTGCTCATGATCCTTTCTGGTTCGTGAATAGATGAGTATATCGTCGATGAATACTATCACGAATTTATCAAAATATGGCTTACAAACTCTATTCATGAGGTCCATAAATGTGGCGGGGGCATTTGTTAGACCGAAAGGCATGACTAAGAATTCGTAATGGCCATAGCGGGTCCTGAACGCGGTTTTGTGAACGTCCGCATCAACAACTCGCAGCTCGTGATATCCAGATTGCAGATCTATCTTTGAGTACACTGGATCCTTGTAATTGATTAAACAAATGATCAATCCTCGGTAAGGGGTACCGATTTTTAATGGTCAGTTTGTTCAATTCGCGGTAATCTATACATATCCTGAACGAGCCGTCTTTCTTTTTCACAAAAAGAACTGGTGCTCCCCACGGGGAATAGCTCGGTCTGATGAATCCTTTATCTAGCTATTCTTGAATTTGTTTTTCCATTTCCAGCATTTCTGAGGGTGCCAATATATAGGGAGATCGGGCTATCGGTGCAGCATCCTGAACCAGGTCGATTCTGAATTCAACTTGCCTTGGTGGGGGTAAACCCGGTAAATCCTCAGGAAATACTTCAGGAAACTCTCTTACTACCGGAATATCCTCAATCTTCGGCTCTTCTGCTTTTGTATCTACCACGTTTACGAGATACGCTGGATAACCCTTACGTAGCATCTTATGTGTCTTCATAATACTGGTAAGCTTTGAATCTGAATTCCCTCGCTCACCTTGCACAACTAGGGTTTCACCACTTGGGAGTGGCAACCGAATTTGCTTTTCCGAACAGATAATCTCAGCTTGGTTTTTGGATAGCCAGTCCATTCCCACTACATCAAAACTGCCTATATCAACGGGTAACAGGTCGATATCAAACGGATGGTTTTCTAAAAGGAGATTACAGTTCCGTACTACTTCACCAGTTTCAGTTAATTTCCCATTAGCTAGTTCAATTGAATATTTGGTATCTAGTTTACTGGACTCTATACCAAGGAGGGGCTCAAATTGCTTGGAAACAAAACTTAGATCGGCTCCGTGTCGAATAGTACATAAGCGTAGTTGTTATTAATAAGAAACATACCAGTGACAACTGAGGAATCCTTCTTAGATTTCTTCGCATTCAACTCGAAGGCTCTTCCCTTAACATTCTAGTTTCTAATCTTCGGGCAGTCCTTCCGGAAATGTCCCATACTTCCACATTCAAAACACCCGGTGTTCGGCTTCCCTGAGCCGGTCGATGAGTCCTTGCTAAAGCAGTACTGAGTCTGATGTCCGAACCGATTGCACTTGAGGCATTTCCAACATTCACCGGCGTGACTCCTTCCACACCTGTTGCACCGAGTCACCTGACTCGCGTTTCCGCCTGAGTTAGCTGCGAACATCCTTCCGGTATTTAGTCTCTTCGGGAATTGTTTTCCTGAGTTATCGTTCCACTTTCTCTTTTGCCCGGTGATGACCGTCGTTTGAGTCAATCAAAAACCTAATTATTCTAAATAGTTAGAGCAAGTAGGGTATCATATCACAAGGAGTATGTGGTCAATGTATTCGTGTAACAGATTTCTAATTATGAAGTGAATGATTTTTAGTGCTGTCACACAAGCAATAGTTTGAATTTAAAGAACTAAGAAACGAACAAGTAAACTAGTATTAAACAGTTAACAAAGCAAATCACACCCGGGAATTCAAGTAAGCAACCAACAGTTATCTCATGCAACCTAACAGATTAATTATTAATGATTAACTGAAAACTGAACAATCAGACATAACCTTAGACATCAACAATTACTTTACACACGGCACTGGTTATCTAACAGTCCTTGCTAGTGTGACTCAGTTAAGGGCAATTGTATGTTTTATCGTATTCAATCTAACCAAACAGTTATACGACTAATTATCTAGCAACTGGTAACAGATCGTTCAGACCAACATAAACCTAAACCGACCGAACACACAAAAATACTTAACATCAATAATCATATATCAATCATAAATAATAATACACAAGTGTTCTTAATTACATGAGAAAACCTGTAAAGTTTACAAACTATACATCCCGGGTGCGATTCTAGGAGATTAGCCGAGCCTTGACATCATTGAATCTTCGATACGGATGATATGAATCAAGTATAGGGTCTTGGCATGAGCTAGGATAGTGAAAATCGCCTTCTTGGACTGCTGGAATCGCCTCTTGGTCGTCAAAACGGAGTTAGGGTTCTTTATGATGAAAAAGATGATTATAACCTAATTTTCCCGTCTGCACCCCCCATAGCGATACGCGATGGGGGTCTTCAATGGTCCATCGTGTATCGCGATGGACCAGAAAGTCAAAGCTTATTTTAAACCCCATAGCGATACGCTATGGGTCTTCAAGCGAGCCCATCGTGTATCACGATGGGTCTCGTCACCAGCAAACATCATTAAACTTCTCGTTTCGCTTGCTGGACATCCCGGGTCTTTATTCCGTGCTACAACAGGTCCATATTGAGTACTTTAAAGCCTGTGACCTGAAATCCAATAATACACGTGTGAAGTATCGAAAGTTCAAGAATACACAATTAAAACTAAATAATAAACGACTAAAACATATACAATTTAACCGACCATCACATCCCCACACTTATCTTTTGCTTACCCTCAAGAAAAACTCTAAAGCAAACATCGTCCTCCATCATAGGTTTGTAGATTATCGCCATTAATACTAGTAAGGTTTAAGGTCATACCCAGTTTCCCAGACTGACACTGTTTTAGATTGACATCTCACAAATACGGTTAAAAGCTATAATAAAAACAATAGAGCCGCCCAGACAAGTGTACTTTGTTTCCGGTTAAGGCACACATGCTCATACCCCTCGTAATATAACATCTCTCCTCTCGGTTTAATATATGGACTAGCAAAAGATGTGCCAGTATCACTCAAATCTCAGTATCGCTCATAAGTACATATTCATCCATCAAGCTGCTTTGGCACAAATACAAATCAAGAGGTCTTTTAAGGGTTGTAACGGGACCAGGTGTAAGGGTATGGAAGGGAAATATTTAAGTAGCTCGAACGATCCGACCCGACTTATTGCAAAACATCTAAATAACCGAAACTACTATACAACTGACTGACTGATTATATACATCTAAATAAGCAAATCTAACAACATACTGATTTCACATTTTTTTTACATAAACGAACTACAGAATACATAACTGAATATAAACAGACATCTTTTTGGCCTTTTCCTCATTTTTTAAGCATAATAATGTGATGCTTAATAATGGAACAAGTACAAATACGAAAACAAATGCAATTACAGTTACAAATAAACCTAGTAAGCCAGATCGTCTCATATCATAATGTCGGGGTTAAACAAACGAAAAAATAAGTCCAAGAAATGTTTTCTAAGGGACCCAACCCCCCGCCCCTCACATAAACCATCCTCATATGTATAATGTATGAGGCCCCAACCCCCAGTACCCACACTCACGCTCATCCTGACGAGGCTTAACCTAGTTGCCTCTATCACTTTTGCATTTTGCCAACTACGATCCCGTAATCCATGAACATCAGTGAAAGCACTCAAATGACATGTGTGTACTATATATTATATGTGTATTATATATATTTGGGTCAACTCACACACGTACTGGAGGAATAGGGTTGACGATATAAACATGTGTACATGTCCCCATGACTCGTTATCCCCGCCTAAACGACCTCATTTTCAACTTCTCGTTATAAAAACATTTGTGAGTAAGACTAATGAGAAGCTGACAAACCAACCATGACCAGAAACCTATGACTTAGCATTAATGGCAATAATTAACAGTTAACAACTTTGGTTTCTGAACACTCTTCGAGGTACTATCGGGCTAAAATTTTTCAAATTTCCCCCATCCCCACACTTGAGGTTTACATTATCCTCAATGTAAGAACACTTAACATTGTCCTCAAAGTTAAAATAGATAAAACGATTAATGAACATTTGAGGGACGGGGTTGAAATTGACTTTTTGAGTATTAAGCAATTTTAAAATTTCGGGGCTCAAATGTAGTGGTTCTACTAACAATTATACAATTACACCTTTAACGTTTATGATAATAAAAACAAAAATAAATTATGAAACTGAATTCACATGATATCAACGTGACTGGAGAAGGACCAGTCGGCTCGTGAACTCTCATAACACTCGTATACTCTCGTCTCATCCAATTACCAAACTGACAATCGAACCTGCAAAATCTCGAGATGTGTAGAAGCAAGCTTCTCACAGGTGTAAGACATAAGTCTTTTAAGAGTTATGAAAATGAATATTTGATAATTTTATTAAAACAATTACCGAGCCAAATTAAGTCGTTTCATAATAAATTCTGTTAAATTAGTTAAAAACGTTAAAAGACCTAACTCATTTTCGTAGGAATCACGATTGCATTTAGCTTATGCAACAAGTCCTGTAAACCCCCCGGTAGCCCGGGAGGACGAGTGGGGTCTCGTGAGGGTTTATAGTGAACTACACCCACAAAGTTTGACTACAACAAAATATACAGATAAATCAAACACAACAGCAATCAAAAAGATATATATATAAACATAAAGCCCAACCAGTTACCCATACATGAATCCCCAAAATATAATATAATATAATATAATATAATATAATATAATATAATATAATATAATATAATATAATATAATATAATATAATATAATATAATATAATATAATATAATATAATATAATATAATATAATATAATATAATATAATATAATATAATATAATATAATATAATATAAAAAGGGTAACCAAAAGGCTACTGTGCTGGTGGATCATCAGCTGCCTCGTCCTGCGGGTCCACAGACTGCTCCTCTGTAATAGTCAAAGAGTCTGGGAGCGGTACCTGCAAAGCGGTAAATAATAATCGAGAGTAATCATCATAACGGGCCCGCTGTGCCACCTGCTCCTGCTGTATCTCCGACTGCCGCTGATATATCATCTGTAGTGTGACTGGTTGCTGCGGCTGTGAAGATAACGATGCCTATGTCTGTCTCAGCGGATGCTGCTGCTGAGGCCGCTCAATGCGCGGGACGTGAATGTGCTGACGATGAGTCGGAATCCCCCGCTGCATGGCCACGTCATCCGCAATACCCTCTGGTGGTGGTACCTGTGGTCCCTGTCGGACTAGGATGAGTACCGGTGGATCGTCATAAGTACATATCCCGATCCTCTGAGTATCTGCCAACGGAAACGGCTCTGTAGCCGGGCCCGGAGTGAAGTAATCTACCGGATATCTATCAAATATGCCCAACCTCTCTGCAATCCTGGTAATATACGGCCCCAATGCTATCTGGGCTGATGCACCATGTATACTCTGGACTCGTGCAAACGATGTAAGGAGCAGCATCGCGATGTTGGCCTCCCTGCTATTAATCATGGATAGGAGTCACAACAAATCTAGGTTGCTACACGTATCGTGGCCCGAATGACGGCCAGCGATAGTGTACGCAACGATGCGGTGTAAGTATCGGTGGACGTGGTTCCTGATAGCAAATGCCACCACAGAACTCGAATGGGCCCCGTCCGCGATCTTCCCCCAAAACTGAGCCAGATCCGGCTCAGTGAGCCAAAACTGTCGACCCTCCTGCTGATGTGTCGTATAACCGCGAAAGCTCTGTAAGAACGCAGGAGTCTGAACATACTCTCGCGTGTAGAAGCTCGTCGCCACAGCGAAATCAGGGACCGACATCTCATAAACATGTCGTCCGAGTGAGAACGACACGGCATGCGGCTCGTCGAAATCGGGGGCGGTGTATGAGAATGTCAAGTAAAACTCGCGTGTGAGCTCGACATATGAAATCGAGTCACACTCGAGTACTGCTCGCCACTGATCCGACATCAATCCCTGGAGTGTGGTATCTGCCTCCAGAGTACCCAATAAATCCTAATCAAACGTCCTCAGACGCAAAAGCTGCATACCTCTAATCCGCGTGTACCTAGTGTACTCCTCGGACGTAATAGAAAATCTTAGCACCTGATGAGGCGTGCGGTTTCCATCGCCCACGATATCCGCTCGCTCAACGCCCTCGATAATCGGCACCTCATCACCATCGTAACATATGGTGCGGGGCCCAGTCCTTTGTCTCTTGCGCCTCGAAGACGCTGGTGCCACATACATATCTGCAAAATCAAACATGTAAGTTAGATATGTCAACGGTCACTGTGGTGACAACCGTATAGCATTTTGGTCGCGGTGGTCCCACAACATTAAATAATATTAAAATGTTAACAAAATATTAAAAATAAAAATAAATAAAAATGAAAAATTCGGGGACACCCTGTGCGTATTTCTAAAAACCAGATTAATCCGCCCGAATGGAGATTGAGTACGGGCGGATAATCTATTTGCAATTCAAAAGCATCAAGATCAACTTATCAAGGTGTTCCTGAGACTCGACACGACTCGATTAACCACACACAACCAAACAAAACACAAACTAACTGACTTGAACTAGCTAACAAACAAATTAACAGTCTCGAAAAACGTGCAAAGCAAACAACTGATATGTCGATTCGGGGTTTGAAGTATTAATAAAAAAAATTTAAAAATATGTTCACATAAATCGTTTAATATCGATCAAACACTATCATTTTTATAATAAAATAATGATTTTTTAAATGTGAACATCAAAACCCGACTCGTCATAATGAACAGTCTTAAATTGTCAACTCAATAACCAACCCGAACAAACCGGCAACGATAATCCCAAATCAACATTAAATAACCCGAACCAATGTCCCGACACACCAAATAAACCCAACAACTATACTAGCAAAAAACCTATCAAACTGAAACCCAAATCCACCCCATAATCACCCGAATGACAACAATCCCAATAATACCCGCCCGCAACAATTCACATATTTTTAATAAGCAATGTCCTACAAAATTCCGGCACAAACAATACAATAATAAAATATTACCTTGATGTCGGCTCGTAAACTGAACTAATAGAAACAATAATGACAGGTACGGTACGGTGATAATTGCTTGTAACAGTGGACAGTAGTAGCGGTGTGACGGTGGTAGGTTGGTGTTGGTGGCAGTGGAGGGGTGGCTGACAGTGCGGAGGTGGTGGGTAGGTGAAGGGTGGCGGTGGAGACTGGTGATGGTGACTAGTGACGGTGGTGGACGGCGGTGATAATAGTGGTGGCGGATGGCAGTGGTGAATGATGGTGGTGATTGGGTGTGGTGGTGGGTGGATGGAGGATTTGGGGGATGACGGTGGTCGCCGTAAAAAGTAGGAGGAAAGGGGAAGACGGGAGAAAGGAAAGAAAGGAGAAGAGAGAAGAAGAAGACGGGTATTAAATGGAACAAAGAATCGGGTCAAATACTACCCATCGCGCTACGCGATGGGTCATATGGGTGGCGATCGCTTATCGCCACGCAATTTTTTCAATTAGGGTTCTTCATCCCTTCGCGAAACGCGATGGGTGTGTTTGTGACGTCATCGCGTATCGCGAGTACGTCACAGGTGCCAGATGTCAACTACTCCATCGCGATACGCGATGGAGGTGGTAACAAGCCCATCGCGAAACGCGATGGACTCTGTTACATAACCAAAAATATTCAGAAATATACCATTTGACATCCCGACATCACCCTGAACCCGTTCAAAACTCAAAAAACATTTACATACCTGGAAGGGCGTGTAATTTGACCAATGCTTACCAACTTTTCTAACTTCCACTCGTTAACGAACTTCCCCACACTTGACATTTACTGCACAAAACTCGAGTCAACACTAAGTAAAAGACTCAATTCACGATGGGCTCTGTTACATAACCAAAAATATTCAGAAATATACCATTTGACATCCCGACATCACCCTGAACCCGTTCAAAACTCAAAAAACATTTACATACCTGGAAGGGCGTGTAATTTGACCAATGCTTACCAACTTTTCTAACTTCCACTCGTTAACGAACTTCCCCACACTTGACATTTACTGCACAAAACTCGAGACAACACTAAGTAAAAGACTCAATAAAAATAAAACAAACTGGACATACACTTACAAACCCCGGGTCGCCTCCCGTAAGCGCTGAATTTCAAGTCTACAACTCGACAATGCCTTGAACTCAGTTATCTTCATAAACCGGTGAAGTCACAATAAAGTTCACCAACTCCTCATCCAACTCGTGTATGTCCTTCATCTCCAAATATGGCTTCAGTCTATTGCCATTTACCACTTGCCTCAGATAATCATCAAAGTCTTCAATCTCGTATTGACCATGATTACCGACTCCTACAATCAAATACGGGCCCGTCCACTTACTTTTCAACTTACCCGGGAAGAGCTTCATCCTTGTGTTGTACAACCACACTCGTTGACCAACTTCAAAATTCTTCAACCGGATATTAGCATCATGAAATTTTTTCATCTTTGCCTTGTAAGCGGACGCGCAATCGTAGGCCTCGTCTCTCAACACCTCGATCTCGCACAAAGCCAGTTTTCTCACTTTACCTGCATCATCATAATCCATATTAACCTGTTTAGAAGCCCAAAACGCCCTTTGTGCAATTTCAACCGGTAAATAGCAATCCTTTCCATACACAAGTCTATAAGGAGTGGTTCCAATTAGCGTTTTATAAGCGGTTCAGTAGGCCCATAGGGCATCGATAAACTTAGTTGACCAGTCCTTTCAGTCTGCCCGAACAGTTTTCTGTAAAATTTGTTTAATTTGCCTATTGGAAACCTCAACTTGTCCACTCGTTTGTGGATGGTAAGGAGTTGCAATCCTATGATCAACACCATTTCATTTAAGCAATTTCCCGAATTTAAATTTCTTAAAATGAGATCCCCCATCACTTATGATGGTTCGGGGGACTCCAAATCTCGAAAAAATATAACTTTGAACGAAATTGCAAACGACTATGTGATCATTTTTCCTAGTGGCTATCGCTTCAACCCATTTAGAAACGTAATCGACGGCCACTAGGATATACAAATTACCGTGTGAGTTCGAAAACGGGCCCATGAAATCGATCCCCCAGACATCAAAAATGTCAACAACTAGGATCGGGTTCAAAGGCATCTCATCCCGCTTAGAAATACTCCAGAGTTGTTGACACTTTAAACAGTGTGTCGCGAACTCGTGAGCATCCTTAAACAATGAAGGCCAAAAGAAACTACTCGTTAAAACTTTTCGAGCGGTTTTCTGGCCACTGAAATGACCACCACACGCATACGAATTTGCGTGTTCCAACATTGATCTGACATCCTCCTCGGGTATGCATCGTCTGATCATCTGATCTGCACCAATTTTAAACAAATCCGGTTCGTCCCAGATGTACTGTTTAGCTTGGGGCATTAACTGTTTCTTCTTTCTCCTTGGCCAATGCTCTGGTAAATCACCTGCAACTTTAAAATTAACAATATGAACAAACCAGGGATTTTGTGAAACTGCCAGAATATGCTCATCCGGGAAGGACTCGTTAATGGGCCCATCTGAATTCCCATTTTCCACCATAATTCGGGACAAGTGATCTGCAACAACATTTTCACTCCCTTTCTTGTCCCGAATCTCTAGATCGAATTCCTGCAACAGCAAAACCCATCTGATAAGCCTCGGTTTTGCATCCTTTTAATCTATGAGGTACCTGACAGCAGAACGTTCAGAATATATAATAACTTTACTACCCCAAATATAAGACCGGAATTTATCTAGAGTATATACTACTGCTAGTAACTCCTTCTCGGTTGTGATATAATTTAGTTGAGCATCCGAGAGGATTTTACTTGCATAGTATATAGCAACGGGTTTTTTGTTAACCCCTTGACCTAAAACAGCCCCGACTGCATAATCACTTGCATCACACATTATTTCAAAAGGTAAACTCCAATCGGGTGATTGGAAAATCGAGGCTTCAACTAATTTCAATTTCAAAATGTCAAAAGCCTTAGCACATTCATCATTAAAGTCAAACGGGGCATCCTTAAGCAATAAATTACATAAGGGTTTGGTAATGTCACTAAAACCCTTAATAAACCGTCTATAAAATGCGGCATGCCCCAGAAATGATCTAATGCCTTTGACATTAGTGGGATGAGGTAGAGTAGAAATGACTTGGACTTTAGCCCGGTCCACCTCGATCCCCCGACTCGAAACGACATGGCCCAATACAATTCCCTCTTGGACCATAAAATGGCTCTTTTCCTAACTAAGAACCAAGTTCGTTTCGACACATCTTTTCAAAACTCTTTGGAGTTGGTTTAAACATGACTCAAAAGATGTGCCAAAAATCGAAAAATCATCCATGAAAATTTCCAAAGACTCCCCCCACCATATCTGAAAATATACTCATCATGCACCTCTGAAAGGTGGCGGGGGCATTACATAACCCGAATGGCATTCGCCTAAACGCGAATGTGCCATACGGGCACGCAAACGTAGTCTTTTCCTAATCTTCAGGATGAATAGCTATCTGGTTATACCTGGAATACCCATCTAAAAAGCAATAAAATTTTTGACCAGATAGCTTTTCAACAATTTGATCGATAAACGGAAGCGGAAAGTGATCATTTTATGTTACCGCGTTCAGTTTACGATAATCAATACAAATGCGCTAACCGGTTACCGGCCGGGTGACGACCTCGTTACCTGAGTCGTCCTTGACGACTTGGATGCCCGCCTTTTTCGGTACCGTCTGTGTTAGGCTCACCCACGTGCTGTAGGGATGAGCTTTTTTCATAAATACTCGTACCTGTACCTGTTTAGTACCCGTACTTGTACCCGTACCCGTACCTGTACATATCTTTTGGGTACGAGTATGGGTACGCAAATTTACTGATTATGGGTACGGGTACTTTCGGGTACAGGTACGGGTACAAGTACGGGTATAACGGGTACTAGTACCCGTTTAGAATATGTAGGGATTTTTATTAGGTTTCTAACACTTATGACTTATCTTTCAAGCGGGATTTCAAAACATAATATATATATTAGTTGAATAAGTTCATTCTCAATTTATATGTGTATATTCATATATTGTGTATTCGTATATTTTTATTTCATTAAAACTTATATATGTAATTGCGTATATAACTAAATAATATGTATTAACTTTCTCTCATGTTTTTCTATAGAAATTGAGGAAGCAATAAACTAAGAAAATGAAAAGGGAATGGATTTTATATTATGGTCGATTTGTTTCATGTTTAGTTTTGGTATTATGTTTTGGTTGCGGTATTATGGTTTTGGTATTATAGATAATTGATTGTTGGTATCGTACCGTTATCGATACCTAGTTTACTGAAGATTTTTTTTTTAAAAAGAACAAAGAGGTACCAAAGCGAGTACCCGTACCCGTACCTGTACCTGAACCCGTACCCGTACCATATAATTCGGGTACGGGTATGGGTACCAAGATTTACTGATTTTAGGTACGGGTACTTTCGGGTACAGGTACGGGTATAGGTACGGGTACGGGTACGGTCCCGATCTCATCCATATCAGACAGCACGTTCTGATATGGCAAAGATAATGCCAGCATCTAACCACTTCAGCATTTCCTTCTTCACCACTTCCCTCATGTTCGGGTTCAACCTCCGCTGAGCATCGTGCGCAGGTTTGACAGCCAGATCTGTTAAAATTTTATGCATAATAATTGAGGGACTGATTCCCTTCAGATCCGCTATCGTCCACCCGATTGCTTCTTTATTCACAACCAGCACCTCCATCAAAGCATTTTCCTGTTCAAATGATAAGTTAGAAGCTATAATAACAGGCAATGTATTATTAATACCAAGAAAAGCATATTTTAAATGCTTTGGGAGCTCTTTCAGCTCGACTTTCGGTGGTTCCAGCATTGACGGTTTTAGCCTGGTATCAATCTTCTCGGGAAGCGGTTCCACCTGAACTGACCATGGTGGACGGTCTCCTCGCACAGCAGCGATTTCCATTTTTTTTCTTCCTCTTCCAGCAACTTGTCTGTTTCCACCTGTAACCTGTCAAACAAAAAACACGTCTCCGCTGTGCCATCCGAACTGATGACAGAGTCGTATAGCGGGATGCACTCGTCAATGACATCAGCCATGAAGCACTCATCGTCGACCGAAGAATTATTTCCGCGTGTGAAAACATTAATTCTCAGCTTACGGTTACCGAATGCCATGCCAACAGTACCATTTCTACAGTTAATGCTGACATTTACGGTAGCCAAAAATGGTCTACCGAGGATAACCGTAGGCTGTTTGGTCCTTTCACCTGAGACATAATCAAGGACCAAAAAGTCAACTGGAAAGTAAAAGTCTTCCACCTTGACGATAATGTCAATCAATATTCCTCGAAGCAATTTCGGTGTCTGGTCAGCCATGACAACCGTGGTGGCAGCCGCACGAAGCGGGCCAAAATCGTACTGGTCGTATAAACTGCCCGGGAGAATACTAATGCTAGCTCCAAGATCTAGAAGCGCCCGAGTCATTTTAAAATCACCCACTTGAATGGGTATAATGAGCGTTCCCTGATCTTGTAGCTTGGGTGGAAGATCACCCGAAAGAATTGCACTCACATTGTCAGTAAAATCATCTGTTTAGGAATCTTATGACTCCTTTTCTGTGTGCACAATTCTTTTAAATACTTAGCATAGGCGGGAATTTGTTTAATGACATCTAAAAGAGGAATGTTGATTTTGACTTGTTTAAACGTTTCCCGCATTTCTTCTTGTTGCGGGCCTCTTTTTGATGCCATCTTCGCCTTTGATGGCGCCAACAAAGCATCGGGATATGGAACAGTTTTCACCTTTTTCTTATCCTTAGAGTTGTTGGTGTTATCCTTCGGAACCGATTTGTTATTTTTAGTTTCACTTTTGTTAGGTTTATTTAATTCAATCGGTTCTGGCTCGTCATCACTGACAAGGGTTTCATCAATTTCTTCCACCACCCCATCAACCAATGGTGGTGGAACCCCAACCTTATTATCATATTTCTTACCACTACGTAAAACAGTTACCTGGTTGACATGCTTCTTCGAACTCGAGCTGTAGTGGTTCGGGTTGACTGTGGTGTCACTCAGGAGTTGGCCCGCGTTTTTCTGTAACTTCGCCATATCTGTAGCGAGCTGCCCAATTTGCTTCATCATTGCCTCTGACGACTTATCCCACAACTCGAACTGTTGTTTCGTTTTGGTTTTATGATCATTCATGACTTTCAACAATGCGTCGAACTTCGAGTGTACTGACTCATCTGAATTACCCGAGGACCCTTTCTGTTGTTCCTGATTACCCGAAGAATATCCACCCCGGTTACTGTCTCTGTTATACCCCCGATTCTGATTACTTGAACCTTGCTGATAACCGCTCTGGCGATAATTACCCTGCGATCTGTTCTAGCTCGATCCCTGAAAGCTTGGGTTCAATTGAGAAGACGCGTTCCCATAACGAAAATTCGGGTGGTTCCTCAGGCCTGGGTGATATGTGTTCGAATTGAACCCTTGGCCTTTGGAATCCACGTAAGCATATTTGACTTCCTCGGTATCATCCTCCTCGTCATCATAAAACTCGGGGCAATTTTCTGCCTTATGCCCGAGTTCATCACAATCATCGCAAACCGGGAATTTAACACCGACTTTCCCGAATTCTTTCTTTTTACCCTTTTTTAAACCAGCCAGCTCACACTCTAATTCAACAATTCTCTTATATTCACTCGTGACTGACTTAACTGACCTGGATGAAGTACCCTGTCTTCGTCTCTCGGCTGTTGCTTCTGCCTTGGAATCTTCACACATAAACTCTAAAAATTCCCAGTTATCTTCCTCAGGCTGATTCAACAACTGACAATTACACGAGTCCTTAAGATGCTTTCGGTCCTCGTATGTCAAACCATCAACAAAACACTTTACCAGTTCCCACAATTCGATCTGGTGATGTGGGCATTTTCTAATCATGTCTTTAAATCTGGTGAAGGCATCATGGAAAAATTCGCCCGACAACTGTGAAAAATTGCGAATTTCCGAACGGGCCTCGCTAGTCTTCGATTGTGAATAAAACTAGTTAAGAAACACTTGCTGCAACTCGGCCCAGTTTCTAATATTGTGCATCGGTAGTGAGTTAAACCAGAGTTTTGCTTTGTCTTTTAGGGAAAACTGAAATAACCGCAACCGGACTTCATCCTGATCAAACATACCATCACCAATAGACCCGCAAATAGCCGAAAAATCGGTCAAATGAGAATACGGGTCTTCCGAAGCCATCCCGTTGAAATGAGGAACGATGTTGATGTAAGATGGCCGGGACTTGAAAGCTTGCTGTCCCGGCACTCGTTCCTGTTGGACCAACGGGGATGCTCCGTCTGAGATAGCCGGTCTGAACAGACTGTTAACACCATGAACCGGGGCCATATAATTCCTCCTCGGCCCCTGGGTTTTCCCATACCACCCCGGTTAACCGGAATACCACGAACTCTTTCATGCCGTTCCGCCCGATTCACCCTGTCTCGACCCCTTCCGTTTCTGTTAACTGGTTCAGCACGTCTTCGATTAACCGGCTCTTCTACCTCTTCATCCAATTATCATAACCTACATCCTCCTGCTCAACACCCTCATTCTCGGGCTCAGCTGCCCGATTACCTCTAACCCATCTGTCTACCTCGTTATTAATCTCTACACCCTCGTTTCCATTATTATTATTTTCCCCTTCTTCTTCGTTTTCTGTCGGAATACTCGGTTGAACATCATCGATATTTATCTGAACTCGGCGGTTGGGGTTATTATTTGGAGCGGATGGTCCGGGTTGGCCAAAGTTGAGGTTTAAGTTTCGGTTAAGGTTTCGGTTTCGGTTTTGATTTCGGGTTCTGGATGCACAAGCTGAGTGATTTTGATTATTTTGGTTATTGAAGTTTGGTGGGTTAGGTATGTTGTCTGGGTGAAACATGTTGGTTTGTGGAAGTGGATCTTGGTTTTGGTTATCGTTCTGGTTCTGGTTTTCGTTTTGATTCTGGTTCTCGTTTTGGTTCTGGTTCTGATCTTCCATCTCTAAATTTCGATTCTGTACTCGGTACTGCCGAGCTAACCTCTCAATTTTGGACTCGTAAATTAACGAAGACTGTCGGCCCGAATGGCGGGTGTGCATAAACCTGTAATCTGCACAACTAACACAACCCGCGTAAAATACAGATAAATAAAAATAAAAATAAGATGCAACTAAAATAAAAACTAAATTAAACACAAAAATCAATTAACACAAAAGACACTAAGGGCACTAACTCCCCGGCAACGGCGCCATTTTGATGACCGTCGTTTGAGTCAATCAAAAACCTAATTATTCTAAATAGTTAGAGCAAGTAGGGTATCGTATCACAAGGAGTATGTGGTCAATGTATTCGTGTAACAGGTTTCTAATTATGAAGTGAATGATTTTTAGTGCTGATCACACAAGCAATAGTTTAAATTTAAAGAACTAAGCAACGAACAAGTAAACGAGTATTAAACAATTAGCAAAGCAAATCACACCCGGGAATTCAAGTGAGCAACCAACAGTTATCTCATGCAACCTAACAGATTAATTATTAATGATTAACTAAAAACTGAACAATCAGACAAAACCTTAGACATCAACAATTACTTTACACACGGCACTGGTTATCAAACAGTCCTTGCTAGTGTGACTCGGTTAAGGGCAATTGTATGTTTTATCGTATTTAATCTGACCAAACAATTATATGACTAATTATCTAGCAACTGGTAACAGATCGTTCAGACCAACGTAAACCTAAACCTACTGAACACACCGAAATACCAAACATCAATAATCATAAATAATAATACACAAGTGTTCTTAATCACATGAGAAAAACTGTAAGGTTACAAACTATACATCCCGGATGCGATTCTAGGAGATTAGCCGAGCCTTGACATTGAATCTTCGATACGAATGATATGAATCATGTATAGGGTCTTCGCACGAGCTAGGATAGTGAAAATCGCCTTCTTGGACTGCTGGAATCGCCTCTTGGTCGTCAAAACGGAGTTAAGGTTCTTTATGATGAAAAAGATGATTATAACCTAATTTTCCCGTCTGCACCCCCCATCGCGATACGCGATGGGGTCTTCAATGGTGTCACACCCCGACCAAAGGCGGCGGAACATGCCGAGGTGTAACGATTGCCCATAAGCGCATGACACTATTTAAAGCGACAATATTTAACAAACTCATTTCATTTCACAACATCGAAAATGTCACATAACCAAATATTCATAAGTCAAGTATAACAAAATATAGCAAAATATAGCAAATCAACTATTGTTCGTTTTTGCTAATATCCTAACGGTATTTGTAACGTTTTCTTCACCGAACTCCATAATCAACCTAGATGCAAACCTGTAACATTTCATAAAATAAAGTTTATCAACACAAAGGTTGGTGAGCAATTCATAAGTTTGAGCAATATGTATATAGTAAGAAACGCCACAATCTTGCATACAAAACCATAAATAAATAACAATAATTTGGATAATATGAAGTCGCTAATAAGAATACATTAGCGGCACCGTCTATAAGAGAATACCAAATAGATTCGGATTTCATGAAGTCGTTAACAAGAATACATTAACGGCACCGTGCTATGAGATAATACCAAATAGTTCACGGATTTATGAATCAACCTTCAAAAAGCGGTAAACACTTAAGCATATAATCATGTAAGCATAGAACACCAAATCGATCATTTATTTAAGTAAAGTATACAATAACGTTTGTGGTTTAAGAATCAAGTATAAAGCATTTGATTTTAATAAGTATGAAATGTCACCCCAAAACAAAAGACAGAAAACGGGGTATGAAGTTACTCACATTCAAGTAATAAACTTGAAAGATTGATTATTTGTAGATTTGCCGTAACGACGAGTTAACGTATGAAGCCTAAAATAAAAGAAGTCTTGGATTTAGAAGGGTTTCCTTGAAGATCTTTAAATAAAATAATTGTTGCAAAAAGTAAACAATTTAAAGTTCAAGGTTTAACATGTAACTATTTAAGAATTTATAATAATAACCCTTTAAAAATGTGAGTTTGCTCAAAACCGGGTTAAAGTATATAACCTTAATATTTACTTGACCAATGTTAAGTAATAAGGTGGGAAAAATGCTAAAATGCAAGTTCCTTTGGGACAAAGATACTAAAACGTGTTTTTAACGAGTGTTCGGGTTGTCGGTTCGGGTCTTGACAAATGGTCAAACCCAAAGTCAACTTTCCAAAATATTAATTGTCATGAGATAACTCATTAAAATATAATAACACTTAACCAAGTATGTAGATCTATTGTTTAGAACTAACAACGCACGTTAAGCGGGTGTTCGGTTTTGTCAGTCCAAACTATGTTATGAGATCAAGTTGGATCCAACAATTCCAAGTACTTAAGATAATAATTAAAATCAGTTTGTAAACTATTTTTAAAAAAATATACAAGTCTTGATAGCTAAAAACACACTTGTGTGTCTTAAGCGAGTAAAAGTCGGATTGGTTCGGTTTCCATCTCACAACAAGTTCATAGATGGATTCTACATACCCATATATCATAGATCTTGTATAAAAATGTACAAATGAAAATATTTAAGTTCTACAACTAAAAAGGTCAAGAGCAAGTCTTTTTAACAAAAGTTCGGTTTGGTTCGGTTTCCATCTCACAATGAGTTCATAGACGGATTCCACATACCCAAGGCTTGTAAATGTGACTAAAAAACTAAAATGAGCAGAAGTTAGGCATAAATGATATGTATAATAAGTTATGTGTGTGTATGTATATATTAAGAACACGAAGTCCTCCATGAAGCCTTGCCTTATGACATTCGAAATTAACCAACCGGAGTCGGTGAAGTAACAAATAAAGGAAGCAAGGGGTGTGTACTATATATATGTTATACCACCATATTCAATAGGTAGTAATGTTAGATGACCAAGTTAGAATTAAAGATAAAACTCAATTTGACTTTTAGAAGTCAAACACTCAAGAACACTAAGAAAACAACCTTAAGATCTTTGTATTTGGGATAGAAAATGAAGATGTAGCAGGTATAAATGAGGGGGAAAGAGTGTGTATATATAGGGGAAAGAGTTGGGTCAAATATGGGTGTTAAACGCAAGAAATTGCATGCAAATGGGTCAAAAACAAACACAAAACAACAAACAAAACGTGCAAGTCTGGGCTCCCTTCGCGCCCCGCGACCACCCCGTCGCGTAGCGCGACGGGGTTGTTCATCAGCTTTTCAAAAATGGCAGTTTTGACCCCCGAAGTTCGTTTTAAGTGATTTTTAAGCGTTTTAAATACCGAAATGAATGTTTTCAACACCCAACAAGTGTAAAACAATATTGTAACATAAAAATCCATCATTTTTATTATATCAAAGGTTTCAGTTTACAAAACGGGTCGGTTTACATCAATAAAGTTTACAAGACGAATACGAATCGAGATCTAAAATTGACGAATGTCACAAATGGTCCATCGCGTATCGCGATGGACCAGAAAGTCAAAGATTATTTTAAACCCCATAGCGATACGCTATGGGTCTTCAAGCGAGCCCATCGGGTATCGCGATGGGTCTCGTCACCAGCAAACATCATTAAACTTCTCGTTTCGCGTGCCGGACATCCCGGGTCTTCATTCCATGCTACAACAGGTCCATATTGAGTACTTTAACACCTGTGACCTGAAATCCAATAATACACGTATGAAGTATCGAAAGTTCAAGAATACACAATTAAAACTAAATAATAAACGACTAAAACATATACAATTTAACCGACCATCACCCGGCCGGCTTCGGAATTGTTCCAGAATCCTTATTTTCTGGGGCAGCGTCTACTGTTTTCTTACCCGTAACTTTCAGGGTTCTCATACGCACAACATCATCAGTTAGGGTTTTCGCCAATTTTCTGGCAGACTGAATCATGGATGGCTTCGAGGAAGTAACCATGCCTCGAATCTCAGGTGCCAAGCCCCAAATGTATCTCTCCATCCGTACGTATTTCGGCGTGACTAGTCGTGGCACGAGCCTTGCCAACGCGTTGAACCGGGAGGTATATGTGCTGATATCTGCACCTTCCATTTTCAGTGTCCAGAACTCATATTCAATCTTTTGTAGTTCATTCCTAGGACAGTACTCCTTCAGCAACAATTCTTTCAGTTCATCCCATGTCAAACGGTAAGCCGCATCTTCACCCATATTTTGGATCAAAGAGTTCCACCATTCTAAGGCTTCATCCTCAAACAAACACACTCCATACATGACTCGTTATGCGGGGGTACAATCACTAATTTTCATAACCAACTCCATCTTTTCTATCCATCTTATGATCTTGAGAGGTCCTTCGGCCCCGGTAAAAGGTCTGGGCTTACACCCTTGAAAAGTTTTATAAGTGCACCCGGGCACTATATTCCCTGTTTTTAACATAGTTTACTAATAATTATTACTGATTATAAAAGGTTACTAGTTAAAAAAATTCTCGTTGGAATATTTATAAAACTTTTATTCCCTTTTATTTAAAACAAATATGTATACCGCTTGGCATTCCGGCTCCAATATCGTTTTGGGCATTTTGTTGTTCGAGTGCCGTATTGACGCGTTGAGCGATCAATTGGTCCAACTCCTCTTGAGATGATGGTAGTCTAGTTTCCTGATTAGAGGTGGTTCTTCTTGGTGCCATAATTCTTTCATTTCATAAGAGAAATGGTTAGTTGGCAATTTTTAAACAAACAACCATAATAATATTTAAACAACCATTAACTTCATAATTTTAGGAGGGGAAACCTATAATCATCCGAAAATACAACAAAATTGGTGTAATACATACTACACCCTAATAGTTTTTGGTTTCCCACCATTACAACAAACACAAAAGGTCCAAACGATCATGACAACATACATATTAAAACAAACAAACAAGACAAGATAGGTCAATGGAGACCCATAAGTTAGTGAACACTAGACTCCACCGCTCCTAGCCTAGCCTCTAGTCCACCGATCCTATTCTCCATATACTTCATGTGACGGTCAAGAGTGTGCAAAAACTTAGACAAAAGGTCAAAAGTCCAGTCATTATCGATACTCTTACATTCCATCGTCACGAGGCGAAGCTTAACACCACATAAGGCGGAATCTTGCATAGCCAACATCTTGCTATGCTGATCCAACCTTTCATCCACGGTCGGGATATTCTCCCACGCAAACCCTGGTCCAATGGGGGGTGGGGGTGGTGCTTCAAACACGGGTGGAATGTAAGCGTGGTCAATTCCCTCGTACTCGTCACGGGTTCGGTTCCTAGAGATTTCTCCCACGAGAGTCTCATGGAAAACAGGCTCGTGATGTGCCAGGGGAAAGTCTGGCAGTGGTACAATCGGAGGCGTTAGTGCCCCTTCAGTTCCACTTTCCGAGTCATGAATAATGATGGGCTGCTGTGACTACATCTGTAATACGCAACCAATTTGCAGTGAACGTTAGTAATAATAAATAAATATATTCATAAATATACACATTTTTGTTTACTTACACTTTTACCTTATTTCACGAGGCGGGAACGAGCGTGTGTATGAATATTCGGTTATAGTTTAGAAACTTGTGTACATTTCTAATTTCACTATAATGATTGGGTCTGATACCAACTTCTGTCACACCCCGAAAACCATAATGACAGTCAGCGGAAGACTTAGGTTAAGCCTTTCAGGATATGGCAGTCGTCGTTAGCCAATCACATTTCAAAACAATTTATTTATATTAAAATAACATTTTTATTTAAAATATCAGAGTCTTGCGTGTCTAAGGACACGGATAATGTTATTTAAAACATTAATATATTACAAACAACATCTTATTCAAACACCGACACTTCGTTCCTGCTCCCTTCTCGCGAAATCCTCATTTTCCTGAAAAGCATATTAAAATAATTTTGTCAACACGAATGTTGGTGAGTTTCTCGATAAAAACAGTTTTCGTATATAAATATATATATAGTAACACAGGCGAATATAATAGTTTGCAACCTACCATATCTCCAACGGTACCGAACAAACACGGTACACACACCATACCGATCACACACGGTATACATAACAGTACCAAACACGATACTAAAATTACCAACGAATTGCCTTTTACACACAAAGTGTTAGTTGTAAACTAACTAAGAGTACAATGCGTGTATGACTACCAATTTGATAACTCGAAACATACCATACTCAAAATATTCCCACTTTTAACCCAACGCGAATGGAAGTGGGGGGGCGTCACCCCGATAGATCTACCAACAATTCTGTGTCTGTTACCCCGGTTAAAAGTTATTTAACCAAATTGATTTATCCCACTATAACAACAATTTGTAAAACAATCCGCGTTTTCCAACAACAATACAACGAAAAAAGTACAATATATATATATATATAAATATATATATATCAACGTAAATATGCTTTTCCCCAAAACATTTTAAGAAAAACAATTAAAACAAGAGGCGTAGAGAAAACTCACAGTTAATTCCAGAAATTGTTTAAAAAACTCATGTCCTGAATCAGTACACGTTTGTTAATTTTTATAGTTCAAGTTTGAATGATTCGGTGACGACCCTATTCTATATGACCTCATTCTAAGTGATCACACAAGCATACAAGCACACTAGGTTCCTATTCAATCACTTAGCAATTATCGATTACACAAGTAAAGAATTACTTAATAATAATTTAGTAAATTTTTATTAAATGTAAATTGTGAAAGTAATATTTTGGTTGCTGGAATATTTAGAAAAATTTAAGTTTTGCCATATTATTACTTTTAAACGGTTTTTGTCGGTTTTGCCGATTTTTGACGGTTTTGCCCTTAAAGACGAACCGATTAACTTTTGGTGTAAAATTTGAATTTTAAATTACCAAAAATCAGTTTATGTATGATTTTAGTCAAGTTTCATAAGTTTATTCATAAAAATGTCATGGTTTTTATTTTTGGTTTTGTTTTCTCAAAAACGTCAATTTTTAACATTTTCGTGTAGATTTTCGTGACACGAATCGTGTAAGGGTCAAGTTTTGCTTTCTTGACCTTCTCTTATACTTTAACTTATGTTAGGTATAAGAATATTATGGTTTTAGGGGCTGATTCAAAACAGTCCCGAAAACCCCTTGTCGGTTCACTTTAAAAGTCGAACTTTTCGACCGTTAATGTTACCGACAAGCTTTTTGAGCTATATTATCAAGTCAAATAATCATGTACAGCAAGTAAGCATATAATAACATGTATTTCATCATCATGCAACACATAATACACATCAAATAATTATCCAAGTACCCATTCTCAAGCCTTAGCTTCAAGTTTCGAATAAAGTTTCTTATTTTAGCAACTTTGTTAAAAAAAACCATATTTTCATCTAGTTCAAGTTTTCAAGCATCAAGATATATATCATATGTTTTATCTCATTCAACTAGTTTGACAACAATCAATCCAACTTGTTTTATAAGCTTGTTTCATCTTTTCTATTAGTTTACCAAATAAAGTTTCTTATTTTAGTAAGTGTCGGTTTTAGTAAATCTTTATCAACTTAATATTTCTCCATAGTAATGTTTACCAACGTATTCTTAAGCATATATCATAAATTACCAATGTTTGCATGTATCAAGTAACTATTAAAACTTAAATCACAAATTTCATCAAAATAAAGTTTCCTTTAAACACATGTTTGTCATTAGTACAACTTGTTTATCCCCAAGAGAAACAATATCCTAACTAACAACCTAATCATGTATTATTCCAACAACAAGTTTATGTACTCATTATCTTGTCTATCAATATTATAAAAAAGTCACTTTTCAAATAATCATCAATTTCACTTTATGCATGTATATCTTTAAAGTTTAGTCAAGTGGGTTTACCAATAGAGATTATTATAGTATCATGTAATCCATATTTTACTAACAAAAGTCATTCCCGACCCCAAGCCATGGCTCACAACCCATGGGAGTGGGTTCAACCAAGTTTCATTTCAATCTTTACAACCAAAACTCATGTCAAGTTATTATTCAAACTAAGTCTTTTAGCAAACTTATTCAAGTTCTATGTAACTAAGTGAAATCAATCTATCAAGTGACCATAACCCATGTTATTATCAAACAAAACAATCACTTACACACACACACACAAACCCACGGCTACATATGCACATACACACAAACCCACAGCCATGCATGCATGCATAAATCAAAATCGAACTTTGCATTTTTGTGACCAAAATCATAATCATCAAGCTCTAACTAAAGCAAAAACATCCAATGCGTAACCACATTACCTTAGGGTTTTGGATTAGAGGTTCAAGAGAAGATAATAAGGGCTTGAATGTGCTTAAACTCTTTCCTAAGCTCTCTTGATCCTATCTTTTGATTATGCTAGCATGGAGAGCCTTTTACTTGCATAATATGGGTGTTCTTGGATTTTGAAAGAAGTGGTGGTGGAGAGATATATGGGGGCCGGTTCTAGGGAGGAAAAAGAAGAAGGGGTGGGGTGGTTTATGGGGAAGTGGAGTTGGTTTTAAATAAACAATTAATTTCTTCCAAATCTCACCAAGATATCTTTCCAATGATTGTCTAGGTTGTTGATTGGACAATTTGGGAGGTGGGGTGGCTCCATGTTGGCCGCCAATTTGAGGTAGGGAGGGAGAGGTTGATTATTAAATTTTATCTGGTAAGTTTCGGTGGTAAAAATTAACGTAAAGTGATAATTGGTGGACCAAACGAACTCCGTTTCTAATAATGTTTGCTAGACATTAAACGAAATTGAATTTCAGTCAGTAACAACCTAAAAACTAATTTTTCTAATAAATTTGACGATTGGCTCTTACAGTGTCCTCTACTGACTCTTGATCGCTTATTTTCTAATTTTTGCGATCCGAACCTTTTAAAATTAAGTTGATATGCTATCTCTAATATTCCAATAATATTTTTGATTTTTAGAGGTCATTTTGTGATATTTATGATTTTATTCGTTTCTAAGTCGTCACCCCCGGTGTCATTCTACGTAGTGCTCACTACGCGACAAATTTCAGCTTTTTCAAGCCTTTTGATTTACAACTCATATAAAAACAATACTTTTGGACAAAAATACTTTTTAATTATATTTATTTTATTAGTTACTATTTGATCACGGTTACGGTAATTACCAGATCGATGGTCGTCACACGACTCGACAATATAGCCTGATTATGGATAATAAAATTAATACAACTTGTTCTATTAAATCTCGATTTACATAATATAGACATATACATTATCATTTATCTTAATTGTGCATGTGTATAAAGAATATGTATAAAATAAAAAAATAAGTAATTATACATATGTGTATAATTTTTTTTGGTTTTTTTTACTGTTATTTTTTTCGCGTTTTTTTGTTTTGTAATTTTTTTTAAATGATTTATTTTTGTGTGGTCCAAAATTGATCTCAAAATTCTCAATTTCAAAAAGGTTTTCACATGATCTTGATTATATATATATATATATATATAGGAATATTCAAAAGGGAACTCAAAAGAAGTGGGGAACTCTTCATTTTACTTGTAAAAAAATATTAATTTTTTTTTATTTTTCTTTTAAAAAACACTTTTTAACATAATATTTTTAAAGCATTTTACATATAAACATAAGTAGAAGCCGTTTCCAAAAAAATTATTTTAATTTTCAAAAAAAACGTAAATTTTTTTTTACAAAATTAAAAAAAAAATTATTGGAATGTCTTCTACATGTATTTATAAGCAAAAAATTCCAAAAAAAATTATGCTAAAACTAATTTTTTACATGTGAAATCGAGCTTTATATTAGTTTTTTACAAGTAAAATGAAGAGTTCCACAGTTCCTTACTTTTTTTAAGTTCTCTTTTGAACCTGGCCCTATATATATATATGTGTGTATATATGTGTGTGTGTGTAGGGTACGTCAAACCCGGTACGACCTTTTATTTATTACATAATGTATATGTTTATTACATTATTATTGTATACTAATTAGGCCCATTGGGCTGGGGGTTTGTGGAGGTAACCCTAACCGGGTCTGGCCCAATAAAGGTTAGGTTTAATGATGGTAGTCATGAAGTTCCTATATAAGGAGCCTTCATTATTCATTTGAGGGACCTTCTTTTGTACTCTTGGCTCCCAACATATTTTTATGTTTATAAACAAGAGGAAACTTTTAGCAGTCACTTCCACTCCCCCACTTTTCCATAGCAGATTTCGAGCAACCGAAGAAGAAGATCAAGACAGTGGTTCGTTCATCTCGAAGACCGGGGAACTTGGACTTGGATCCGACCCGGATCCATTCCATGTTTCTTCAATATATATATATATATATATATATATATATGTATGTATATATATATATATGTATGTATGTATATATATATATATATATGTATGTATGTATATATATATTGATATTAGAAAATAATTAAATAATATATATTATTTACGAATTTAAGAGTTATTTACGAAACTGCCAGTGCGCGTTTTTTAATCTAATGCTCTGGAAGGTTGCGTACATAATGTATGATAAACCATTATTGTAACACACCCATATATATATATATATTGATATTAAAAAATAATTAAATAATATACAATTATTATATATAAAAAATATAAAATAATTATAAATGTATAAAAATCAATTAATAAATAGTAAGCGAGTTGAGATCGAGATTGGAAAACTACTAATGAGCTGAGCTCGAGTTTTAAAAGTAAAGGTCAAAACAAACCGAGGTTGAGCCTAGTCAAGCTCGGGCTGGGCTGGCCTTGGTTCGACAATATAGCCTGATTATGATAATAAAATAAATACAACTTGTTCCATTAAAGAGGTAAACTTGTTTTTAATAAATAATTTGTTTTTTAATTTGAGAAGTGACTTTTTTTAAGTATAAAATAGGCGGCTGTAACCGTTTCTACCGTAACCATACCACCAAACGCATCTTTCTCACTCAAACAAACAAACTCAGACCTTCAAACAAAACTCAGACCTTCTACTAATGGAGAATCCCAATCATCCTCTGCCGGAGTTACCGGCGATGGATTTATCAACCTCAATATCAGGCATTATCATTTGCTTAACCCTAGGGATAGCCGTGGTTGTTATGACGGGAACAACCAATGGTGATGGCATCGGCGCGTTTGACTTCGGCGATTGGCCGTCGACTACTTTGAACACCGCATTTCTCCGAGTATGAGGTTTATGTTTGGAACCCTCAACTTTCGTCCGAACCACATGAACCCCCACGCATACATGCTCCGTCCACTGTTTCCGCCGCCGCCTCTTCAGAGCGACTACTTCAGGTACGCGCATACTTCTATCCTCGAAGAGCCTTGTTTCCAAGGCTGACTATTACCAGGTCAACACCGATAGAAGAATAAGAAGGCAAATAATATTCAATTTTAGCTTAATAATAACTAGGTATACAGACCTTGAAAATTAATTAATCATAAAGCTATAATTAATTAAAAATATGCATTGTTGTTATAGATATGATAAGGCCGGTGGCGCGAGCTAGGCAGGGGCACTTGCAATTTGATATGAGAGCTCTGTCTAGGGGTCTCCATGTGATTGGTTCTCCTGTGGTTCGGATGTTCGTCCTGGTAAACGTGGGCCCAGCAGGTGTGATCGACAACGTAACATTCTTGGTGGCGATATTGCTGAATTGGATGACGAAAATGTAGAGATGGCTGTTCCAATAAATCAAGCGATTGATGACTTGGGAAGTGAAGAGGAAAAAGATGATTGAAGAATGATTTGAATTGATTTTGTGCCCAATGTTGTCAAAATTTGTTTGTAATAGTGATAGTCAAAAGACATAGCTATTAAGGCATTGATTCTTCACACGGGAAGTAAATCGAAAAATATATAGTCTTTTTCGTTTGTAACGTATTGATTCTTCGCATTGTTTCTTCACATATATACTGAGGTTTAGTAGCAAATCACTAATAAATATTATTGAAATAATATAATGTTTTATATCCTAACAGACTTATGAACCAGGACTAGACGCAGGACTGGTGTAGCTGGTAAGTATACAACGTTTATTATAAAATCGAGCTGTAGCTAGTCATTTAACTATATGTATTGTTTGGTGCATACAGTTGTATATAGGCTCATTCTCCGCGGGAATGGGGAGCAGTTCCATGAGATTATAAGCATATACATCACCATCATGAATTTTCTCATTTAGGTACCCTGGGTAGATTAAACAGTTTTGGAACAAATGGTTGTGGTTGCTGAAGTTAAAACTAAAAAACGATATTTATTTTCAAATGAAACAAGTTAGGATTGTGAAAACACTTGATTACGGAACTTGTAAACATTTGATTATGTTTTCATAATTATTAATAATAATTTTTTATTCTAATTGGAGGCGTCCTGTATATGCCTATTAACATCAAGGGGGCTGCTGGACCGGAAGCCTAGCAACACTTACAAACTGGTTTGGTGCATGGGCCGTGTCATTCACTTTCAATTTTCTCTTAAGCTGGAGTTAGAGGTGCACATCTAAACCGGTTAACCGGTTTTTATCCGATTTTCTAACCGGTTAGTAACCGGTTATTATTTTGAATTTCAAAACTGGTTAATAACTGGTTAACCGTTTTTTTTTTCTAAATTAATTTATTAAAAACCGGTATTTAATCGATCGGTTAACCGATTTTTTAGTATTTTTGAATTACAAAAACCGGTCACTAACCGAACCGATTAACCGAAAAACCGGTCGAACCGATTAACCGGTCACTAACCGAACCGATTAACCGGTCTAACCGTTTTTTTAAAGAAAAAATAACCGGTTTTTTTTAAAGAAAAAATAACCGGTTAGTAAAAACATCGGTTATCGGTTAACTGGTATGTGCACCTCTAGCTCGAGTTCTTAGTGTGTGTTCGTTTCACATAATTCATGGGAATTCAAAGGAATTATAATTAAAATCCCATGACATGGCGTGTTCGTTCCGTCGGAATTGGAATCTTAATTCCATTTTGGTGTGTTCGGTTCAAATAATTGGAATTGGAATTCAATTCCTTCAAATTCCTTTATATAGAGGGACTTCAAATCCTTCCAAAATGTGGAAAAATTCAAGAAAATTCTTTGAAATATTATCTCGAGATTTTTTATTTTTTTTAACGAGGACAACAAATAAAACATTTTAGTTTTTTTATAAATTTTGTTTTTAATTTATATTTTGAGTTATGAAATTTTTATTATTATTTAGTAGAATAGGCTTTGCGATTCAAAAGGGGATAGCGGCGCAACTTGTTGCTCGCTTACCCATTATCCAGATGTAGTTCGGTTTGTGTTATATATAAAAGGATCAATATTTTCTTATTAAAAAAATTATTATTTTTGAATATTTTTTTGAGGGGTTTTTGATTTTAATAGAAAACTCATATAAAAATTAAAAAAAAAATCATAACTTAAAATATAAATATAAAAAAATCTAAAAAAACTAAAATGTTTTCCCCGTTATCATTGTTAAAAAAACATATTTGATTCCTATTTATTTACCAAACGAACACATTAAGAATGTATTTGGATTTTAATTCTTCTGAATTCCAATTCTTATTGGAATGTTCAGATTCCAAATCCAATTCATTCAAATTCCAATCCTATGCAAATTCTAATTCCAATTAAATTTCATTCCGTGAAACGAACACGCATTATACTTAACATAATAGGGTTTGTTTTATTTTTCACTTGGTTCATATTCTAGGGTAATATGGTAGAAAAACAAATAAATAAAAAAATATTAATTACAAAATACAATACGTTCATGGACACTATTAAACGAACTTCCGCATTCTGTTTCTATGCTATACCTTAACTGCCCTTACCACCCCATTAAACTTTAAATTTGCAAAATAGTCCCTCCTTTTTATTTTGGGGAAGCTAGAAGCTTCTGAAAGGTTTGATCCTTTCATTCAATTAGGGTTCTTGTTTCTAGGGTTTACAGAAGAACACATCAATCTTCAGCAATTAAACCAATTCACTCACAATGGTTCGTCCGAATGCCATTAAAATCTTCTCATGGATTGCTCGCCGCTCACTCCACAACAATCCCGTATGCAATCATAATTTGTTTATTCAGTGTGTGCAATTATAATCGTCTAATTACGCTTGTTATGTGATTTCTGTGTAGTTGTATGACTCGCTTGGTTATAGGAAGTTTGGTTCATCATCAATTCATGGACATTACACTATCCCTAACTCTTACAATTACACCAAAAATGGTACTAGTACTATATCTGTACTGCTCAAAATTATTTCATTTCTTCGAGCTTGTGCTTAATTTATGGTTGCTGGTACTGCTTTGTTTGTTGCAGTCGTTAATTCCAGATACCTATCGCGTATCGGAAGAGTTACTTATGGGAACACTAGATTCATTCATGCCACTTGTATGTTACACTCTGTCTGATCTTTTATTTTTATTGTTAGTTTTTCAAGTTAGAATCTTTCTATGTACTCCTGAGTTTGTTGCTCGACAGTTTATCTTGAATTTGAACTTCTATACAAACTGTTAGGGGTGTAATTGTGTAAACGAGAAGAGCTTCAGCTCAGCTTGTGAGTCGTTTTAAAAGCTTGAGCTTGGCTTGGGCTCAGCTCGTTTATTATTTGTTAATTAAGTTATATACCTTTTTAGTGAAAACTATAACGAGCTCATGTGCACTACCTTGAAAAAGCCAAGTTGCATTGTGATATCATAACATAGAAATCTAGAAGAATTAAAACTTAAAAAATTACACTTGGCTCATTAAGGCTTGACAAGCCTAAAAGATCTTTCCAATTCCCATACAAGGCTCAAACTTGGGATCAATAACTAAACGAGTTTTATTTGTGGCTTGGGCTCGGCTCGTTTCAGTTTTTTTATCGATCTGATCTCGAGCTGTGGCTCGACTCGTTTACACCTCTAATAAGTGCTCTTTGATGATGGAAGCCATAGATAGAGCCGGTGATTCGTTTATTTTGTGTCAATTCTTGGCTATAAAGAACAAATTGCAACAACTCTACAGAGAAAACAAAATTTTGAACCTTGTTTTATAGGATTGTGAAAATTTTGGAGTTTGCTTGACTTATCTTTTTATATTCACCAGCATACATGGCTGCAAAAGATTATTATGATACACTTGGAGTCAGTAAGAATGCAACTGGATCAGAAATAAAAAAAGCATATTATGGGGTTTGTATCTTTCTCATAACTTGTTTTTTCTATTTACATGAATTCTCCCTGTGAGTTTGTTCTGTTTGATTTGTGCTATGTTTTTACTTTTTTTTATTTTGGAACTTTTAGCTAGCCAAAAAGTGGCATCCAGATGCAAATAAAGATGATCCAGAAGCAGAAAAAAAATTTCAGGAAGTTTCAAAGGCATATGAGGTACTAAGGTGTTATTTAACTATTGACATGTCTTTCTAGATTCTTATATTTTGCAAATTTTGTTTAAATTGCGAGAAAATGTGTAATATTGTATTAAGATATTAATTTTCTTTATTTCATGATAACGGTAAGTTGGTAACAAAATATGTTTATGATGTATGCCTGACCCTTGAAACTAACAAGAATTTGTATGAATTTACAGGTTCTGAAAGATGAAGAGAAACGAGCTCAATATGACCAGGTTCAAATACTAGCTTTTTTTAAATAATTTGTTAATTTTATAACTGTTTTATCTGTTATTAGTTATTGGCTTTCTACTTATTATAGTCTTTCTATATAATATTCATTTGATCATGTATGTCATACTTACCGTCCTTTCATTTGATTCACTGGTGTATAGCTTGGCCATGAGACTTTTGAAGCAACTGCTGGTGGTGAAGCGGGTCCAGATCCGGGTCATTGGCGCAATCCATTTCAGGATCTCAATGATGTGAGTTTTTGATACTTTATGTGAATGAACTACTCATTGCCTATTAGTTACCTATTAGTTATTTTCTGTACGTCTAAGTAATATACGCAACAGACACCATTTAGTTTATTTTTAAATCAAAAGTTTTTTTGAGCAAAAGAACATCAAGTTTTACAGCAGAAAATACAAACTCAGTACCGCTATATGTGCTACTATGTCTACAGTTCTATAGTAATATTGCAGTATAGTAATATATTAAGCATATCATCTTAACTAAGCTTCTTTCCAATATCTTCAACTTTTTTTCTTCAAAAATCCCATATTTTAAACTTGTAAAATACGTCATAAACTTATATTTTTGGGTTGTATATGCATATATATGTACATGTATGTGTGTGTGCATATATATCTGTGTGTGTGTGTGTGTGTTTGTTCTATATCTATATTTTAAAATTGGGCGAGCCAACAAGCCCACTAGCGAGTCACGAGCCAAGCTGACCTTTACTCGGGCTCGGCATGTTTACATACCAAGGCAGTTCGGCTTTAGTATAAAAGTTCATTATAGATGCAAATGCAGATCTTTTATTTATATCTTAGACATGTTTAATTTGAGCATGATCTATGGATGCTTTCTTTAGTTTGATACTTTGATTCAACTTTGTCTTAGAACTATACTCTTATTATTGGATTATAACTCTTCTTTTTGCGCATGTTGGTGGGACAGATGTTCGGCTTTGGGTCGTTTAGTAGGCACTTCACTGGCAAGGACGCAAAGGTTTTATTTTTATAATCTAAAATTTTTAGTATTGTTTATGCATTTTATTTCATATCTGATGTCTTAATGTATTCTTCCATCATGCTACAGGTAGCCCTTGAACTTTCATTTATGGAGGCTGTTCAGGGATGTACAAAAAATATAGTCTTCCAGACAGAGTTGCCTTGTGAAACTTGCGGTATGATATATCTTTTTAGCTATTTATATTGTCTGTTATATTTTGGAGTTATGCTTGTTAATGTTATTTGTGACTATGGACAGGTGGAACTGGTGTTCCTCCTGGAACAAAGCCCGAGACATGTAGGCGGTGTAAAGGAGCAGGCATGGTTGGTATTATTTTATTTTATTGTATGTTAAGTAATTTTTATAGATATTTAGGGCTTCAGGCTAACATGTGTTCTGCACTATTTGTAGACAATTAATCAAACTGGTCCATTTAGAATCCAGGTCACTTGCACTCAGTGTGGTGGAAGTGGTAGATATGTCAAGGTATGTGGCAAATATTTATTTTACAAATCCAAGTATTATGTTTTAACTTATCTTTGCAAACATTGACTGACTTACAATGTTGGTTGACTCACAGAGCTTGTGCAAGTCATGCAATGGTCAGAAGGTGGTGAGAGGACCAAAGTCTGTCAAAGTGAATATAATGCCAGGTAATTTTATATTTCTTTAATAAAGTTGATTTTTACATCATAAAAGTAAATGCGACACTTGAATAGAATCTGAATATTTTTTTTTATTCATATTAAGGATACTATTCTTATAATTGTAGATCATTTGTAAAAGCAGTCATATTCATTATTTGGAATTTACAGGAGTGGATACCGACGAAGAATTAAGGATGCCTAGATGTGGTGGAGCAGATCCAGATGGCAACCAGCCTGGTGATCTTTTTGTTGTTATTAAGGTAACATCATGTTACATGGCTTTTGGTTGAATGATCCATTGCTTATGTTGCATATGCATGTTTTTTTTAGTATTTATCTGCTTCACTTGTATACATTCTGTCTTTTTTGTGTTATGTGCTGATTTGCATTCGTACAGTGTGTGTGTGTGTGTGCTATGCCTTACATTGGAGTTTATATGCATATGTTGGTAACCTTTTAGGTACGAGAAGACCCTATTTTCCGACGAGAAGGATCAAATATTCATGTGGATGCCGTACTGAATATCACTCAGGTGTTTGTAACAGAAAGCGACGGTATCTAAGAAGTGAAATTACAGACTTACTGCTTCAAACTTGTCTTTAAAGTCACATATGTAACAACAAAATAGCTAATCGGTTTATAGGTAGTTTATAAAATGCACAAACTTATAAACAGGTCGAAAAATGATTGCTGGTGGGTCGAACCAAGACTCATTTTATCCAGGAGCTTGATTAACAGACCTTTTGTATATCTTTGTATGTTCTTTACGCCTTTGTTGTTTTATTACTTTGCAGGCAATTTTGGGAGGAACCATTCAGGTCCCAACATTAACGGGAGATGTTGTTCTCAAGGTGCCAATCTCATTATTTCAAGAATAATATTGAAGTACTTTGTTACATTTTCTCAAATTAATTTAATTTTATATGCAGGTTCGTCCGGGAACCCAACCTGGTCAAAAAGTCGTTTTAAAGGGGAAAGGTAAGCCCTAACAATATAATATAATATTATTAGGTTACTGTTATTTTTTTAGTTTTCTTCTTTCTATGGGCCAATGAAATGTAATTTGTTTGTTCTTTGTCAGGAATTAAAACGAGAAACTCTTACTCGTATGGGGACCAATATGTACACTTCAACGTCAGCATGCCAACGTACATTCTTATCACATTATTCTTTTAGTTTTAACTTTTAATATATCTGTTTGGTTAGTCGAACTTGAAAATATGGTTTGTTACATGTGGTTAATTGTTTGTTTAATTTACTCAGGAACTTAACTGAAAGACAACGTGAACTGATCAAGGAGTTTGCAAAAGAAGAACAAGGTGAAGATGATAAAGGTGCTGCAGCTGGAGCAACTAATTAAACGCTGCTGCAATGGACACCTGGAAAACAGGTGTAACAGAAAACAAAGATTTTTCAGTTCTGCGCCTCTCGTATTTACAGGGGTTCAAAGTTTTGATGGGAAAGTGAGGTTGTTTTGAGGGTTTAGTTAATGTATGGCATACGAAAGGGATATAAAGCTTACCCTACAACTTGTCTTGAAACATTGTTGCAACTTATAAGGGTATTTTTGTCTTTTTTTACTTTGTAGTTAATAGGCTGCTCTTCATGTAAAATAAGAAGCCATTGGAGCTGTTAGAACTTAGAAATTGTAAAATCTATTATTTAAAAGAACTTTTTTTTAATGGGCAACTACTTGGTTGTGTCGCTGGACCGGCTCGACTGTCTTCGAATGGTTTGGTTTGGCGGTTTGTGCTGTTCTTTAATACTCTTATGATCATTTGTTTTGTATTATCATCATTTGTTAATTCTTTTGAATTAGATTAGATTAGAATTACGTGTAACTACAGAGTTTAGCATATGTCATTGTTTATGTCCAAAGCTCACTAATATTTTGTTATATAATACATAATATATAATTATAATCTTATATATAACAAGGTATATGTTGTGTAGGTTTATATATGATTAGTATATATTCAAATTTTTATATTTATATAAAATATAAATATTCGTGTTTAGGGTTTATATATGAGTTTTTAACAAGCTGATCTTTATGAGTGACTTGACTCGTTTGCACCCTAGCATAAATCAATGTTATACCTCCGACACCATTTGTGAGGGGTCCGTACTCTAATAACGTTGACCGGTTTATACAATGAGCTTGACAGGACAGCCTGGTTAGATACAAAAGTTGTTTTATGTATAGCTAAGTACTTAGTCATGACATATGAATTCAACAACTGTATCTGTAAGCATGCCTATAGTGCTGAGTTAAATTAATGGCTTCACAATGGCATGAACCAACTATGTTTCACCCACACAAATCTGCATCAATATACATACATACATACATACATACACGTATTACGAAAGTGTTAAAATATCTCATTAAAGTATGGAAGATAAAACCAAGACAATGGCATCCCTTGTGGCGGTGGTGGTGGTGATCGGACTATTCTTTCAAGGAGCCGAGGCACATCCATGTGGGAACACATTTTTTTCAGCATTGGTGCAATTGTTACCCTGTCGTGCATCAGTTGCACCATTTAGCCCCATTCCACCGAACGAGGCTTGTTGTAATGCAATTAGAGTTCTTGGTCAACCTTGTTTGTGTGTTCTGGTCAATGGTCCTCCCATTTCTGGTGTCGATCGTAGCATGGCCATGCAACTTCCTGAGAAATGCAGTGTCAATTTCGATCCATGTACCCTGTCTTTACCTACATAGATATGGACGCTCTTATATATGTACATATATGATTATATGTATATGAAAGATGGTTGTTTAATGTCTGTATATGTTGTTGCAGGTGAACTTGTGAAGAAGAAAGAGTGAAGAGTCGGGTCCTCCTGATCGTTTGATTCAAAAAAATCCAACAGAATAAACCGCCATAGATCTTATTATATCTCTAGTGTTCTTGTAATAGGTTATTTCCCCGGTTAATGTTATATTATTAATAGAATCTGATTAAGTTTTCGGCTTTTGAAGTCGTTTTTGAAATTATAACTACTTTTGTTCTTGTCATGTTGTGTTGTTTACAAAATAACAAGAAAAACGAACATGAGACACGCCGGAGGATGAGTAAAGGGAAATGAAAACAAAATCTTGATCATATAAACTCTCACAAACTCAAAATGACAACTGTATTGTCTACATAATTTACATTTTACAAAACTCAAGTATATGACGGGCTTCTATATTCGACCCGTATGCTTTTACGGGCCACACAAAGCAAGCGGTTTAGACCGTAGTTATTTGCTTGAACACGTGCACCTTGCTCTAACATCATTCAAAGTCTAAAATTCCAAAACAAGAAAAAAATCATAAGGAAAAAAAATAAAAATCAATCAATAAATAAATGTGTCGGAAGATTCATGTGGTATACCTGCAGTTCCTTTTGAAGGTTTTTGATGAACTCAACAGCCATATCTAACATATCTGCTGTATTGCTATTCTGCAGATACAATATAATGGATACATGTTAACAGCACAAGATCACAAATGGGTATACCCGATACCCGAAGGGAGACCCATGATGGAAATGAAACAAATTTAACAAAACGGAAAACATAAATTCTACCTTGTCTATATCAGGGAAAAGCTCTTGCAGCTTCTTGATTCTTTCACTAATTCGAGTTCTTCTCACCTGAAATTGATGCCCAAATAATGAATAAGTAACATTAATGTAATAATGCTAGCGAAATTGATCACAAAAAGATCAAGATTCAACTAAAAGAGATTATCATACCCTCTCGGCAATGCTTCGTGGGTGCGTAGCGAAACCTCTTTTTGCACGTGTTTGCAAAGGAACCGTGGGTTCCTGTTGGAACTGTAAGAAAGCCGCCATCTCAGAAGAAGTTTTTGGCAAGCTCATATGGTGAACCAAAGTATGAGTATGATTTCCAGTCTCTCCATTCTACAAACAAGTTCACACGACTGCAATGAACATTCAGAGAAGTAAAGAAGCATTAATGTTGAATGTAGATGTACCTGTGGCATCTTCAAGGCACCATCACTGCCCCTCTTGAAGCTACTGAATTTGGAATCATGCAACTTATTATTGTTTTCGGGTATTTGAGGCAAGAATCCTGATGGAGTTGAAGATAGCCCTGATGAGAAACTGATATGGTTATTCAATGTAGTTGATGAAGTTCCTTTTTTCATGCTAGCAAAACCTGAGTTTCAAGATCAAAAGCAATGACCATTAATTAAGGAATGTAATGTAACCCGTAATTGGTAATCCGTATACAGAACATGGCATTCTACACATAGAACTCAAAATGATCAATAACATAAGTATAACAATGTAACAGTAGAATAACCGACACCAACTGCCTGAACTATATGCTAACTATAACTGTAATATTTTTATTCAAAGAAACAAATTAACCATGTTAAATCACAACATCTTCAATCTGTGAATTGAATAATTGATAACTATGAGTGCTCAACTTTCTTAACAAATTAACAATATAATTCAGAAATTAAGTGATCCTCGATAACAATTAAGTGTCTGTGAGGCTTAAACCTAATTCCTAAATTGAACTAGCATAAAGTCAACTACATATATATATAAAAAAAATAACTTTTAACAATAATGAGTCAAACTGCAACTTGAAATAAACTAACAAATTAAGAATTTTAATACAGAAATTAAGTGATCCTACTGTGAATCTCAAACCTAAATCCTAAATTGAAAAGCAAAAAAAGTCAACTACAAATGCATTTTAGTAATAAATCAAACTGCAAAAACTATCGTAACAAATAAACAACTTAATTCATAAATCAAGTGATCGTGGATAATAATTAAAAATCTATGAAGCTTAAACTGAATTTCTAATATGAAAAACACAAAAGTCAACTAAAAATAAATGTTACGAACTTGAACAGCAATGAATGAGACTACAAGTTGAAATAAACTAAAAAAAAGTTTGTTAACAAATTAACAACTTAAGTGACAATTAAAGATCTGTGAAGCTTAAACCGAATTTGTTATGTGAAAAAACACAAAAGTCAACTACAAATTGCTATGAATTTTAAACAACATATGAATCAAAGTGCAAGTTGAAATAAAGTAACAAAAACTTCCTTAACAAATTAACAATTAAATTCAGAAGTTAAGTGATGCTGGATAATAATTAAAGATGTGTGAAGCTTAAACCTAATTCCTAAACTTCAAAAACATAATGTGAAATTTAAACAATAAAGAAATCAAAGTGCAAGTTGAAATAAACTAACAAGATATGAAGTGATCCTAAAGGTCTGTATGAAAGTTAAAGCTAATTCTTAAAAGTGTAAAAGCATAAAAGTCAGTGAGCAACATATATAAATGCAAGAAGCTAGTAATAAATTACAAGTTGATATATATAATCATTCATATAAACTAACAATTAAGTTAAAAACAATCTACCATTCTCAGCCGATATAAATCCAGCCGGAGTAGTATTCTGCCTCACCAGCTGGTTTAACCTAACCGCCGAATCCATACTACTAATATTATTATTATCCTGCTTCTTCTTCTGAGCATCATCATCATCATCTCGTTCCTTGTTCATATTCATAAACTCCGGCGCGTACGCCTCCTCCTCCTCCAGAAAGTCACCGTTAAGCAGCAGATTCGAGAAGAAGGAGGTCGGAGTAGAGCGGTACCTCAACAACGAGCCCTGGTTCCTGCCAAAACTACTGTTACTGTCATCATCCTGTTGCTGGTAGTCGAAAGTGTGATACGGATGGGATGAGATCAAGTGTTTGCCGGATGAATGCTTGAAGGTGGATGAAGAGTACATGTCTCTGGAGATTGTATCGGAACTGCCGTTAACGCCGTACCAAAACCTAAACGGATTATTATTATTATTATTATTATTATGAAATTCTATTTGAAGCTTTTTGTAATGAATGTGACTAATAATAATATAAATAAATGCTGGAAATGAAATGAAATGAAGAAGAACAAGACTACTTGACGTAGATAGAAAGCTGCTTATCTTTTTCTTCTAAATAATGTTATTATAATAATAATACATTGCCTTATCTAGAAACATCCTTTTTTTCTTTTCTTTTAAGACTATCAGTAGTCTTAAAAGAATAGGGGCGATAATTTGGTGGAACACCGTTTCTTGGCAATTTTTGAACGAAAAGGGGCGGGACGGGATGTTTTTGTCGCCAGAAGAGGAAAATGAATATTATTATTATATTACTTTGTGTTATATATATATATATATATATATATTATTACTATTTATAGCCCCTACATCATTACACCCCAAAAACAAATTCCCACCCCTTACTGACTGGGCGCGCACACGACGCAATTCGCTCCTATTTATAGCCCATTCACTACGCATAGCCCAAAAGACTATATCTAACCACCAGTTTGGAGGGGCTTGATCTCTCACTTTAAACACATTATGTTGTTTTAATCAAGTTCAAACTAGCTTTAGATTTGACTTGAGTGGCACCCCTTAAAACCAAACAACAAAAAGAATGAATTTATATTTTTAACCCAAATTTAAAATGATAATTTTCTATAAATATATCCAAATGAAAAAATAGTGGCAACTAATAAAAAACAGTTTAATAACAAATATAATAAAATATATACATAATTAAATAACTTTAAATGAACATACAAAATACAATTATATGAATATCCCCATGCTTATACTGAAGTGCCCAAAGAAATTATTGAATATCTTCTTAAAGGAACCATCGATGATTGTTAGTTTTCTGGTGGGGAGAATAGAAGATTAAAAAAGACGGCTATAGTATTTTTATGAAAATTAGGATTTGGACTGAAATTGGTGTGAAGTATATGTGAAATCGATCGAATCAATGAGGGTGATTGTTTTAATTAATTTTAATTTATTATTTTAAGAAGAATTTCTAAAAGTTGAATGTAATAATTTAATTATAAATTATTTTATTAACAAAAAAAATTATGTTAATCCATATATTATTTATGAAAAGAAATGTTGTTTTAATAATATAGTGGATTCATTATTTATTAATCAAACTTTATTAAAATTTGGTTATCATATAAATATAAAATGTAAGGACACCCTATTTCTTTTTTCAATTTAATTAAAATAACTAAAAAAAATTTTACGCCAATGAGTTTGTGATGAACTGATAAGAAAAAGACTTGGTGTTTCATGTGATCAAGATTTGATCTCTGCTCCCATCATTTAGTTTCGGCAGCACATGCGATGATGATAGACTAGGCTAGTAAGTGATGTTCACTAGTCGGATGCGTGTACTGAATGAAGTTTTATATCACCGTCCTATCATGCATTCCTATAATTGTTCACGAGCATTAACCTTGGATTAAGGTTTTTCACATATCAAAAAATGAGTGAATTTCGATATTTAGTCAATACCGTATTTAAATGATTCGTTGTGGTTCAAAAAAATTTTTGTTTAAAAAAAATAAATAAGAATGATATTTTGTAGTGCTCTTTAAATTTAGTGATAGTGAGTGCATTTATGAAGGTTGGTACAAAGAACCTAGTAGTTAGTGCCAAAATCCGAGGTGGCATTTGTGAATTTGTTTGTTTCAATTGCGGCGGCCTCAAGTTCTTGTTTGCTGGTTTGAAGTTTGAACTAGTATTCCATGCATCTAGTCACAAACCAAATACCGCTTACGTACGGATACTTTATTGGTTATTTTTAATTTCTTTTTTTTTTAAAAAAAATTCTCAAAATAGTCAATTTAAAAGAGATTCTTAAAAAACCGCACCTTTAATACATTCCCACAATAACCATACGAAACTCGTTGGCGGAGATAAGTTTTGAATGAATTGGAATCCGTCTATGCAGTCGAGTTTTGTTTGAATCAATCAAACTCAGCCACTTGTTTCAAATCCTTCAACTTTTGAACGAAATCCGTCTTGACCGAAAAGTTTGGAACAAAATCCGTCTTGGAAGGAAGACAACTTTTGACCAAACTTAGTTAATCCTATATTTCTAATATTTAATTATTATACCTAAATTCTCATATATAGTTTTTCTTTATAACTTTTAAAATATAAAACTTTACAAAATTTCGAATATACCGTTAAGATGTGTTTTTTTAATCTACGTGTCAACATAACTTTGCACAAAACCGAGTCGGGTCAAGTTTTTATTGAACGTTTTGATATAAATTTGACTTGACTCATTTTTAAGTAAAATTTATATCGGCACGTAGATAAAAAAATCCAGGTCTCAGTGGTATATTCAAAATTTTGTGAAATCTTATATTTTAAAAGTTATAAAAGAAAAACTTATATGATAAAAGTTAATTATAATAACTAAAGTTTGAAAGAGGAATAACTAAGTTTGGTTCAAAAGTTGTCTTCCAAAACGGATTTCGTTCGAAAGTCTTCGGTCTAGATAGATTTCGTTCAAAACTTATCTGCCAAGATGGATTTGAAATAAGTGGTGATTGGTTCAAACAAACTCGTCCGCAAAGACATTTTTTTGTTTTTCAAAACTTGTCTCCGCCGACGAAATTTGTATGGATATTATGAAAACTTGTCTCCGCCGACGAGTCTTCGGTCTAGATAGATTTCGTTCAAAACTTATCTGCCAAGATGGATTTGAAACAAGTGATGATTGGTTCAAACAAACTCGTCCGCAAAGACATTTTTTTGTTTTCCAAAACTTGTCTCTGTCGACGAGTTTTGTATGGATATTATGAAAATGTACACAAAAAGTGGGTTATTTTGAAAAGCTCTCTTAAAATATACTATTTTAAAATTTTCCCTTTTCTCATCAATAGTTACCGAATTTATTTTAAATAAAATATATAGTTTGTAGTAGAATAGTTCGTAGAGTAAAAAAAATGCTTTATTAATTATAATTTCAATACAAGAAATAAACAAACCGTAAATGACGCTACATATAAAGGAAATGCTACAACTAAATAAAATGATATATAATAACTAAAATAAAGTGGTAAATAGGCTATACATTTGTGTTCAACACATGTATTTTAAAATAGATTATGTTCTTCTTTGAGAATTCGACAGTTTCTCTGGATAAAACAGTCGAAGTAGTTTGTATTGCTAGAGAGGACTCAAGCACCCGAATTAAAACTCAAAACATAAGAAAAAAAAAGAGTAAAGAAAGATGGAGCACCTTTTAGCCCTTTAATGCATTTACCTT